>NC_092727.1:1100231-1287543 GCF_047496885.1 Scyliorhinus torazame
CAAACTGAAAAGGAGTCAATGATCTCAACCCCCTGTTTCCTGTTAACCAATCCTCTGTCTGTGCTCATATATCACCCCCAACACCATGAACTCTTATTTTGTGTGATAACCTTTGAAATGGCACAATCAATGATGTGTATGTGAACCTCATGAACTTTAGGGAGCAAGTGGATGAACGTGACTGGCACAGACTCGATGGGTCAAATTGCCTCTTTCTGTGTCATACATTACACTGTGACATCACAGTCAAACAATGACAATCAACCAATGAACACACAGCCGTCCAAACGTCTACCAATGGCTACTCTTCAAAGGAACAGGAGACCATATCGAACCTCCATTGATGCAGGGAGAGTTTACCGCCCATCACTGGTGTTTATATGCTTCTTTCTATGGGGCTGGTTCATAGGTTCTGCCATTTAATAGTTTTAGTGACAGTTTGCACTAATTCTTCTGTTCCACACCCAGTTTGGACATCACAGTTACTGACAAAACAAGGTTAAAGTTCAGACATACGGCCTGAGGAGAATCAGTACTGAAACCATCAACTCCATTTAGTGTGTTACTCAATAACCTGGAGACGGCACAGTGGTTAGCACTGCTGCCTCACAGCGCCAGGGACCCGGGTTAACACTGCAGTGTCACAGTGCCAGGGACACGGGTTAACACTGTAGTCTCACAGTGCCAGGGACCCGGGTTAGCACTGCTGTCTCACAGTGCCAGGGACCCGGGTTAACACTGCTGTCTCACAGTGCCAGGGACCCGGGTTAACACTGCTGTCTCACAGCGCCAGGGACCCGGGTTAACACTGCTGCCTCACAGTGCCAGGGACCCGGGTTAACACTGCAGTGTCACAGCGCCAGGGACCCGGGTTAACACTGCTGTCTCACAGTGCCAGGGACCCGGGTTAACACTGCTGTCTCACAGCGCCAGGGACCCGGGTTAACACTGCAGTGTCACAGTGCCAGGGACACGGGTTAACACGGTAGTCTCACAGTGCCAGGGACCCGGGATAACACTGATGTCTCACAGTTCCAGGGACTCGGGTTAACACTGCTGTCTCACAGTGCCAGGGACCCGGGTTAACACTGCTGTCTCACAGCGCCAGGGACCCGGGATAACACTGCTGTCTCACAGCGCCAGGGATCCGGGTTAACACTGCTGCCTCACAGCGCCAGGGACCCGGGTTAACACTGCTGCCTCACAGCGCCAGGGATCCGGGTTAACACTGCTGTGTCACAGTGCCAGGGACCCGGGATAACACTGATGTCTCACAGTTCCAGGGACCCGGGTTAGCACTGCTCCCTCACAGCGCCAGGGATCCGGGTTAACACTGCTGTGTCACAGTGCCAGGGACCCGGGATAACACTGATGTCTCACAGTTCCAGGGACCCGGGTTAACACTGCTCCCTCACAGCGCCAGGGATCCGGGTTAACACTGCTGTCTCACAGTGCCAGGGACCCGGGTTAACACTGCTGTCTCACAGTGCCAGGGACCCAGGTTAGCACTGCTGTCTCACCGTGCCAGGGACCCGGGTTAACACTGCTGTCTCACAGCGCCAGGGACCCGGGTTAACACTGCTGCCTCACAGTGCCAGGGACCCTAGTTAACACTGCAGTGTCACAGCGCCAGGGACCCGGGTTAACACTGCTGTCTCACAGTGCCAGGGACCCGGGTTAACACTGCTGTCTCACAGCGCCAGGGACCCGGGTTAACACTGCAGTGTCACAGTGCCAGGGACACGGGTTAACACTGTAGTCTCACAGTGCCAGGGACCCGGGATAACACTGATGTCTCACAGTTCCAGGGACTCGGGTTAACACTGCTGTCTCACAGTGCCAGGGACCCGGGTTAACACTGCTGTCTCACAGCGCCAGGGACCCGGGATAACACTGCTGTCTCACAGCGCCAGGGATCCGGGTTAACACTGCTGCCTCACAGCGCCAGGGACCCGGGTTAACACTGCTGCCTCACAGCGCCAGGGATCCGGGTTAACACTGCTGTGTCACAGTGCCAGGGACCCGGGATAACACTGATGTCTCACAGTTCCAGGGACCCGGGTTAGCACTGCTCCCTCACAGCGCCAGGGATCCGGGTTAACACTGCTGTGTCACAGTGCCAGGGACCCGGGATAACACTGATGTCTCACAGTTCCAGGGACCCGGGTTAACACTGCTCCCTCACAGCGCCAGGGATCCGGGTTAACACTGCTGTCTCACAGTGCCAGGGACCCGGGTTAACACTGCTGTCTCACAGTGCCAGGGACCCAGGTTAGCACTGCTGTCTCACAGTGCCAGGGACCCGGGTTAACACTGCTGTCTCACAGCGCCAGGGACCCGGGTTAGCACTGCTATGTCACAGTGCCAGGGACCCGGGTTACCACTGCTGTCTCACAGTGCCAGGGACCCGGGTTAACACTGCTGTCTCACAGTGCCAGGGACACGGGTTAACACTGCTGTCTCACAGTGCCAGGGACCCGGGTTAGCACTGTTGCCCCACAGTGCCAGGGACCCGGGTTAGCACTGCTGTCTCACAGAGCCAGGGACCCGGGATAACACTGCTGTCTCACAGTGCCTGGGACCTGGGTTAACATTGGGAGACAGCAGGGGGCTGTTTAGCACAGGCCTAAATCGCTGGCTTTGAAAGCAGACCAAGGCAGAGCAGCAGCACGGTTCAATTCCTGTAACAGCCTCCACGAACAGGCGCCGGAATGTGGCGACTAGGGGCTTTTCACAGTAACTTCGTTGAAGCCTTCTTGTGACAATAAGCGATTTTCATTTCATTTTCATTGCTGTCTCACAGTACCAGGGACCCGGGTTAACACTGCTGTCTCACACTGCCAGGGACCCGGGTTAACGTCACAGTGTCAGGGACCGCGGTTAACACTGCTGTCTCACAGTGCGAGGGACCCGGGTTACCACTGCCGGCTCACAGAGCCAGAGACCCGGGTTAGCACTGCTGTCTCAGAGAGCCAGGGACCCGGATTAGCACTGCTGTCTCACAGTGCCAGGGACCCAGGTTAGCACTGCTGTCTCACAGTGCCAGGGACCCAGGTTAGCACTGCTGTCTCACAGTGCCAGGGACCCGGGTTAACACTGCTGTCTCACAGTGCCAGGGACCCGGGTTAGCACTGCTGTCTCACAGAGCCAGGGGCCTGGGTTAGCACTGCTGCTTCACAGCGCCTGGGACCCGGGTTAACACTGCTGTCTCACAGTGCCAGGGACCCGGGTTAACACTGCTGTCTCACAGTTCCAGTGACCCGGGTTAACACTGCTGTCTCACAGTTCCAGTGACCCGGGTTAACACTGCTGTCTCACAGTTCCAGTGACCCGGGTTAACACTGCTGTCTCACAGTGCCAGGGACCCGGGTTAACACTGCTGTCTCACAGCGCCAGGGACCCGGGTTAGCACTGCTATGTCACAGTGCCAGGGACCCGGGTTACCACTGCTGTCTCACAGTGCCAGGGACCCGGGTTAACACTGCTGTCTCACAGTGCCAGGGACACGGGTTAACACTGCTGTCTCACAGTGCCAGGGACCCGGGTTAGCACTGTTGCCTCACAGTGCCAGGGACCCGGGTTAGCACTGCTGTCTCACAGAGCCAGGGACCCGGGATAACACTGCTGTCTCACAGTGCCTGGGACCTGGGTTAACATTGGGAGACAGCAGGGGGCTGTTTAGCACAGGCCTAAATCGCTGGCTTTGAAAGCAGACCAAGGCAGACCAGCAGCACGGTTCAATTCCTGTAACAGCCTCCACGAACAGGCGCCGGAATGTGGCGACTAGGGGCTTTTCACAGTAACTTCGTTGAAGCCTTCTTGTGACAATAAGCGATTTTCATTTCATTTTCATTGCTGTCTCACAGTACCAGGGACCCGGGTTAACACTGCTGTCTCACAGAGCCAGGTACCCAGGTTAACACTGCTGTCTCACACTGCCAGGGACCCGGGTTAACGTCACAGTGTCAGGGACCGCGGTTAACACTGCTGTCTCACAGTGCGAGGGACCCGGGTTACCACTGCCGGCTCACAGAGCCAGAGACCCGGGTTACCACTGCTGTCTCACAGAGCCAGAGACCCGGGTTAGCACTGCTGTCTCAGAGTGCCAGGGACCCGGATTAGCACTGCTGTCTCACAGTGCCAGGGACCCAGGTTAGCACTGCTGTCTCACAGTGCCAGGGACCCAGGTTAGCACTGCTGTCTCACAGTGCCAGGGACCCGGGTTAACACTGCTGTCTCACAGTGCCAGGGACCCAGGTTAGCACTGCTGTCTCACAGAGCCAGGGGCCTGGGTTAGCACTGCTGCTTCACAGCGCCTGGGACCCGGGTTAACACTGCTGTCTCACAGTGCCAGGGACCCGGGTTAACACTGCTGTCTCACAGTTCCAGTGACCCGGGTTAACACTGCTGTCTCACAGTTCCAGTGACCCGGGTTAACACTGCTGTCTCACAGTTCCAGTGACCCGGGTTAACACTGCTGTCTCACAGTGCCAGGGACCCAGGTTAGCACTGCTGTCTCACAGTGCCAGCAACCCGGGTTAACACTGCTGTCTCACAGTGCCAGGGACCCGGGTTAACACTGCTCTCTCACAGTGCCAGGGACCCGGGTTAACACTGCTGTCTCACAGTGCCAGGGACCCGGGTTAACACTGCTGTCTCACAGTGCCAGGGACCTGGGTTAACACTGTCACAGTGCCAGTGACCCGGGTTAGCACTGCTGCCTCACAGTGCCAGCGACCCAGGTTAGCACTGCTGTCTCACAGTGCCAGGGACCCGGGTTAACACTGCTGTCTCACAGTTCCAGTGACCCGGGTTAACACTGCTGTCTCACAGTTCCAGTGACCCGGGTTAACACTGCTGTCTCACAGTTCCAGTGACCCGGGTTAACACTGCTGTCTCACAGTGCCAGGGACCCGGGTTAACACTGCTGTGTCACAGAGCCAGGGACCCGGGTTAGCACTGCTGTCTCTCAGTGCCAGCGACCCGGGTTAACACTGCTGTGTCACAGAGCCAGGGACCCGGGTTAGCACTGCTGTCTCACAGTGCCAGCGACCCGGGTTAACACTGCTGTGTCACAGAGCCAGGCACCCGGGTTAGCACTGCTGTCTCACAGTGCCAGGGACCTGGGTTAACACTGTCACAGTGCCAGGGACCCGGGTTAACACTGCTGTCTCACAGTGCCAGGGACCCGGGTTAACACTGCTGTCTCACAGTGCCAGGGACCTGGGTTAACACTGTCACAGTGCCAGGGACCCGGGTTAACACTGCTGTCTCACAGTGCCAGGGACCTGGGTTAACACTGTCACAGTGACAGTGACCCGGGTTAGCACTGCTGCCTCACAGTGCCAGGGACCCGGGTTAGCACTGCTGTCTCACAGTGCCAGGGACCCGGGTTAACACTGCTGTCTCACAGAGCCAGGGACCCGGGTTAACACTGCTGTCTCACAGTTCCAGTGACCCGGGTTAACACTGCTGTCTCACAGTTCCAGTGACCCGGGTTAACACTGCTGTCTCACAGTGCCAGGGACCCGGGTTAACACTGCTGTGTCACAGTGCCAGCGACCCGGGTTAACACTGCTGTCTCACAGTTCCAGTGACCCGGGTTAACACTGCTGTCTCACAGTTCCAGTGACCCGGGTTAACACTGCTGTCTCACAGTGCCAGGGACCCGGGTTAACACTGCTGTGTCACAGAGCCAGGGACCCGGGTTAGCACTGCTGTCTCACAGTGCCAGCGACCCGGGTTAACACTGCTGTGTCACAGAGCCAGGGACCCGGGTTAGCACTGCTGTCTCACAGTGCCAGGGACCCGGGTTAACACTGCTGTGTCACAGAGCCAGGGACCCGGGTTAGCACTGCTGTCTCACAGTGCCAGCGACCCGGGTTAACACTGCTGTCTCACAGTTCCAGTGACCCGGGTTAACACTGCTGTCTCACAGTTCCAGTGACCCGGGTTAACACTGCTGTCTCACAGTTCCAGTGACCCGGGTTAACACTGCTGTCTCACAGTGCCAGGGACCCGGGTTAACACTGCTGTGTCACAGAGCCAGGGACCCGGGTTAGCACTGCTGTCTCACAGTGCCAGCGACCCGGGTTAACACTGCTGTGTCACAGAGCCAGGGACCCGGGTTAGCACTGCTGTCTCACAGTGCCAGGGACCCGGGTTAACACTGCTGTCTCACAGTGCCAGGGACCTGGGTTAACACTGTCACAGTGCCAGTGACCCGGGTTAACACTGCTGTCTCACAGTGCCAGGGACCCGGGTTAACACTGCTGTCTCACAGTGCCAGGGACCTGGGTTAGCACTGCTGCCTCACAGTGCCAGGGACCCAGGTTAGCACTGCTGTCTCACAGTGCCAGGGACCCGGGTTAACACTGCTGTCTCACAGTGCCAGGGACCTGGGTTAACACTGTCACAGTGCCAGTGACCCGGGTTAACACTGCTGTCTCACAGTTCCAGTGACCCGGGTTAACACTGCTGTCCCACAGTGCCAGGGACCCGGGTTAACACTGCTGTCTCACAGTGCCAGTGACCCGGGTTAACACTGCTGTCTTACAGTGCCAGTGACCCGGGTGAACACTGCTGTCTCACAGTGCCAGGGACCCGGGTTAACACTGCTGTGTCACAGAGTCAGGGACCCGGGTTAGCACTGCTGTCTCACAGTGCCAGCGACCCGGGTTAACACTGCTGTGTCACAGAGCCAGGGATCCGGGTTAACACTGCTGTGTCACAGAGTCAGGGACCCGGGTTAGCACTGCTGTCACACAGTGCCAGCGACCCGGGTTAACACTACTGTCTCACAGTGCCAGGGACCAGGGTTAACACTACTGTCTCACAGTGCCAGTGACCCGGGTTAACACTGCTGTCTCACAGTGCCAGGGACCCGGGTTAACACTGCTGTCTCACAGTGCCAGGGACCCGGGTTAACACTGCTGTCTCACAGTGCCAGGGACCCGGGTTAACACTGCTGTCTCACAGTGCCAGGGACCCGGGTTAGCACTGCTGTCTCACAGTGCCAGCGACCCTGGTTAACACTGCTGTGTCACAGAGCCAGGGACCCGGGTTAGCACTGCTGTCTCACAGTGCCAGGGACCCGGGTTAACAATGCTGTCTGAGAGTGCCAGGGACCCGGGTTAACACTGCTGTCTCACAGTGCCAGGGACCCGGGTTTACGCTGCTGTCTCATGGTGCCAGGGTCCCGGGTTAACACTGCTGTCTCACGGTGCCAGGGACCCGGGTTTACACTGCTGTCTCACGGTGCCAGGGACCCGGGTTAACACTGCTGTCTCACGGTGCCAGGGACCCGGGTTTACACTGCTGTCTCACGGTGCCAGGGACCCGGTTAACACTGCTGCCTCACAGTGGCAGGGACCCGGGTTAACACTGCTGTCTCACAGTGCCAGGGACCCGGTTAACACTGCTGCCTCACGGTGCCAGGGACCCGGGTTAACACTGCTGTCTCACAGTGCCAGGGACCCGGGTTAACACTGCTGTCTCACAGTGCCAGGGACCCGGGTTAACACTGCTGTGTCACAGTGCCAGGGACCCGGGTTAACACTGCTGTCTCACAGTGCCAGGGACCCGGGTTAACACTGCTGTCTCACAGTTCCAGTGACCCGGGTTAACACTGCTGTCTCACAGTTCCAGTGACCCGGGTTAACACTGCTGTCTCACAGTTCCAGTGACCCGGGTTAACACTGCTGTCTCACAGTTCCAGTGACCCGGGTTAACACTGCTGTCTCACAGTGCCAGGGACCCGGGTTAACGCTGCTGTGTCACAGAGCCAGGGACCCGGGTTAGCACTGCTGTCTCACGGTGCCAGCGACCCGGATTAACACTGCTGTCTGACAGTGCCAGGGACCCGGGTTAACACTGCTGTCTCACAGTGCCAGGGACCCGGGTGAACACTGCTGCCTCACAGTGCCAGGGACCCGGGTTAACGATGCTGTCTCATGGTGCCAGGGACCCGGGTTTACACTGCTGTCTCACGGTGCCAGGGACCCGGGTTTACACTGCTGTCTCACGGTGCCAGGGACCCGGGTTAACACTGCTGTCTAACGGTGCCAGGGACCCGGGTTAACACTGCTGTCCCACAGTATCAGGGACCAGGGTTAACGCTGCTGCCTCACAGTGCCAGGGACTCGGGTTAACACTGCTGTCTGACAGTGCCAGGGACCCGGGTTAACACTGCTGTCTCACAGTGCCAGGGACCCGGGTTAACACTGCTGTCTCACGGTGCCAGGGACCCGGGTTAACACTGCTGTCTGACAGTGCCAGGGACCCGGGTTAACACTGCTGTCTCACAGTGCTAGGGACCCGGGTTTACACTGCTGTCTCACGGTGCCAGGGACCCGGGTTAACACTGCTGTCTCACAGTGCCAGGGACCCGGGTGAACACTGCTGCCTCACAGTGCCGGGGACCCGGGTTAACACTGCTGTCTCACAGTGCCAGGGACCCGGGTGAACACTGCTGTCTCACAGTGCCAGGGACCCGGGTTAACACTGCTGTCTCACAGTGCCAGGGACCCGGGTTTACACTGCTGTCTCACGGTGCCAGGGACCCGGGTTAACACTGCTGTCTCACGGTGCCAGGGACCCGGGTTAACACTGCTGTCTCACGGTGCCAGGGACCCGGGTTAACACTGCTGTCTCACAGTGCCAGGGACACGGGTTAACACTGCTGTCTCACAGAGCCAGGGACCCGGGTTAACACTGCTGTCTCACAGTGCCAGGGACCTGGGTTAACACTGCTGTCTCACAGTGCCAGGGACCCGGGTTAACACTGCTGTGTCACAGAGCCAGGGACCCGGGTTAGCACTGCTGTCTCACAGTGCCAGCGACCCGGGTTAACACTGCTGTGTCACAGAGCCAGGGACCCGGGTTAGCACTGCTGTCTTACAGTGCCAGGGACCCGGGTTAACACTGCTGTCTGACAGTGCCAGGGACCCGGGTTAACACTGCTGTCTCACAGTGCCAGGGACCCGGGTGAACACTGCTGCCTCACAGTGCCAGGGACCCGGGTTAACACTGCTGTCTCACGGTGCCAGGGACCCGGGTTTACACTGCTGTCTCACGGTGCCAGGGACCCGGGTTAACACTGCTGTCTCACGGTGCCAGGGACCCGGGTTTACACTGCTGTCTCACGGTGCCAGGGACCCGGGTTAACACTGCTGTCTCACAGTGCCAGGGACCCGGGTTAACACTGCTGTCTCACGGTGCCAGGGACCCGGGTTAACACTGCTGTCTCACGGTGCCAGGGACCCGGGTTAACACTGCTGTCTCACAGTGCCAGGGACACGGGTTAACACTGCTGTCTCACAGTGCCAGGGACCTGGGTTAACACTGCTGTCTCACAGTGCCAGGGACCCGGGTTAACACTGCTGTGTCACAGTTCCAGTGACCCGGGTTAACACTGCTGTCTCACAGTTCCAGTGACCCGGGTTAACACTGCTGTCTCACAGTTCCAGTGACCCGGGTTAACACTGCTGTCTCACAGTTCCAGTGACCCGGGTTAACACTGCTGTCTCACAGTGCCAGGGACCCGGGTTAACGCTGCTGTGTCACAGAGCCAGGGACCCGGGTTAGCACTGCTGTCTCACGGTGCCAGCGACCCGGGTTAACACTGCTGTCTGACAGTGCCAGGGACCCGGGTTAACACTGCTGTCTCACAGTGCCAGGGACCCGGGTGAACACTGCTGCCTCACAGTGCCAGGGACCCGGGTTAACGATGCTGTCTCATGGTGCCAGGGACCCGGGTTTACACTGCTGTCTCACGGTGCCAGGGACCCGGGTTTACACTGCTGTCTCACGGTGCCAGGGACCCGGGTTAACACTGCTGTCTAACGGTGCCAGGGACCCGGGTTAACACTGCTGTCCCACAGTATCAGGGACCAGGGTTAACGCTGCTGCCTCACAGTGCCAGGGACTCGGGTTAACACTGCTGTCTGACAGTGCCAGGGACCCGGGTTAACACTGCTGTCTCACAGTGCCAGGGACCCGGGTTAACACTGCTGTCTCACGGTGCCAGGGACCCGGGTTAACACTGCTGTCTGACAGTGCCAGGGACCCGGGTTAACACTGCTGTCTCACCGTGCTAGGGACCCGGGTTTACACTGCTGTCTCACGGTGCCAGGGACCCGGGTTAACACTGCTGTCTCACAGTGCCAGGGACCCGGGTGAACACTGCTGCCTCACAGTGCCGGGGACCCGGGTTAACACTGCTGTCTCACAGTGCCAGGGACCCGGGTGAACACTGCTGTCTCACAGTGCCAGGGACCCGGGTTAACACTGCTGTCTCACAGTGCCAGGGACCCGGGTTTACACTGCTGTCTCACGGTGCCAGGGACCCGGGTTAACACTGCTGTCTCACGGTGCCAGGGACCCGGGTTAACACTGCTGTCTCACGGTGCCAGGGACCCGGGTTAACACTGCTGTCTCACAGTGCCAGGGACACGGGTTAACACTGCTGTCTCACAGAGCCAGGGACCCGGGTTAACACTGCTGTCTCACAGTGCCAGGGACCTGGGTTAACACTGCTGTCTCACAGTGCCAGGGACCCGGGTTAACACTGCTGTGTCACAGAGCCAGGGACCCGGGTTAGCAGTGCTGTCTCACAGTGCCAGCGACCCGGGTTAACACTGCTGTGTCACAGAGCCAGGGACCCGGGTTAGCACTGCTGTCTTACAGTGCCAGGGACCCGGGTTAACACTGCTGTCTGACAGTGCCAGGGACCCGGGTTAACACTGCTGTCTCACAGTGCCAGGGACCCGGGTGAACACTGCTGCCTCACAGTGCCAGGGACCCGGGTTAACACTGTTGTCTCACGGTGCCAGGGACCCGGGTTTACACTGCTGTCTCACGGTGCCAGGGACCCGGGTTAACACTGCTGTCTCACGGTGCCAGGGACCCGGGTTTACACTGCTGTCTCACGGTGCCAGGGACCCGGGTTAACACTGCTGTCTCACAGTGCCAGGGACCCGGGTTAACACTGCTGTCTCACGGTGCCAGGGACCCGGGTTAACACTGCTGTCTCACGGTGCCAGGGACCCGGGTTAACACTGCTGTCTCACAGTGCCAGGGACACGGGTTAACACTGCTGTCTCACAGTGCCAGGGACCTGGGTTAACACTGCTGTCTCACAGTGCCAGGGACCCGGGTTAACACTGCTGTGTCACAGAGCCAGGGACCCGGGTTAGCACTGCTGTCTCACAGTGCCAGCGACCCGGGTTAACACTGCTGTGTCACAGAGCCAGGGACCCGGGTTAGCACTGCTGTCTTACAGTGCCAGGGACCCGGGTTAACACTGCTGTCTGACAGTGCCAGGGACCCGGGTTAACACTGCTGTCTCACAGTGCCAGGGACCCGGGTGAACACTGCTGCCTCACAGTGCCAGGGACCCGGGTTAACACTGCTGTCTCACGGTGCCAGGGACCCGGGTTTACACTGCTGTCTCACGGTGCCAGGGACCCGGGTTAACACTGCTGTCTCACAGTGCCAGGGACTCGGGTTAACACTGCTGTCTCACAGTGCCAGGGACCCGGGTTAACACTGCTGTCTCACAGTGCCAGGGACCCGGGTTAACACTGCTGTCTCACAGTGCCAGGGACCCGGGTTAACACTGCTGTCTCACAGTGCCAGGGACCCGGGTTAACACTGCTGTCTCACAGTGCCAGGGACCCGGGTTAACACTGCTGTCTCACAGTGCCAGGGACCCGGGTTAACACTGCTGTTTTACTGTGCCAGGGACCCGGGTTAACACTGCTGCCTCACAGTGCCAGGGACCCGGGTTAACACTACTGTCTCACAGTGCCAGGGACCCGGGTTAACACTGCTGCCTCACAGTGCCAGGGACCCGGGTTAACACTGCTGCCTCACGGTGCCAGGGACCCGGGTTAACACGGCTGTTCAAGTAACTACACCCTTTGGTTCTGTCTTTACAAATGAGGCAACAAATCAGATCCCAGAAATTGTGGGGAATGGAGAGTTTAGTGAAAGGGAGGAACTGAAGGAGATCAATAATAGCAGAGGAATTGGGCGGGATCTCGGCCCCACGCCACTTTCCTGCCCCGACCCGCTGGCGGGATTCTCCATTACGCCGGCCGCTCCATGGGGTTTCCCAGTGTGGGGCAGCCCCACGCCGGCGGGAAACCCCCGGGCGCCGGAGAAACGGAGCCCCATGCCGGCGGGAAACCCCCGGGCGCCGGAGAAACGGAGCCCCATGCCGGCGGGAAACCCCAGGGCGCCGGAGAAACGGAGCCCCACGCCGGCGGGAAACCCCCGGGCGCCGGGGAAACGGAGCATCACGCCGGCGGAGAATCCCGCCCATGGTGTTGGGGAAATTGATGGGGTTGAAAGCTGATCAATCCCCATCAATCCCCAGGGCCTGAGAATCTACATCCTCGAGAACTTCAGGAAGTGGCTCGAGAAATAGTGGATACATTGGTGGTCATCAGCCAGGATTCTATAGGCTCTGGAACAGTTACCCCAGATTGGAGGGTAGCGTTCACCCTCCCGGGCAGTGCCCGCTCTGCCCTGGGCAGTGCCCCCCTCTCCCCCGGCAGTGCCCCCTTTCCCCCCCGGCAGTGCCCCCCTTTCCCCCCCGGCAGTGCCCCCTCTCCCCCGGCAGTGACCCCCTTTCCCCCCCGGCAGTGCCCCCCTTTCTCCTTGGGCAGTGCCCCCCCCCAGCAGTGCCCCCTCTCCCCCCGGTAGTGCCCCCCCCGGGCAGTGCCCCCCCCCCTGGGCAGTGCCATCATTGATGGAATGCCATGTGGGTCAGAGGAGGGGCAGATTTATTTCCCAGAATGTTGCGGGTGAACCCGGTCAGGTTTTCACAAGAACTCAATAGTTAGGTCACCAAGACAGCTGGTTTTAAATCCTGATGGTTTGAGTTGATTGGATTTAATCCCCCGTTGGGATTTTGATCTCTTGATTCTGGGTCATTAATCTGAGCCCCGCGATTACACCCTGGGTGTGATTTACCCCACATTGCGGTCACACCGACCCGCCCCGGCTCTCAGTGGTTCAGCAGCTGGGGGTGATTCACATTCTGGAATGTTGCACAAATGTTTTTGCAAGGACTCAGACTCCAACATGTCTGAACCTGAATGTTGTGAATCACTGAGAGCAGATTAAAGCTTCCACACAGGCTGGGCTGGTGACACAGGAAGGGGCAGAACTGGCCGACCCCCTCCTCAGCCCAGCTGGCAAACTGTTCACAACCTCCCAGCCACACTGTCCAGGGCTCAGGAGCCGGGACACCCCGGTTCCTCAATGGGGCAGAGCCCAGCCCCTAATCCCCAAACCCAACTCTTGGAGCTGAGTCCCTGGCTCACCTGTGAGAGTCACCAAGAGGAGGCAGGCTGCCGTCTGGGGCCACATGAAGCTGCGAGGCGGCTCCGACTCGTCCCGCTCTTCAATCTGGAGTGAATGTGCAGCGAGGAGGTGAACCCCGGAGCAGATCTGCAGCAAACTAACTGCCGGGCACTCAGCCAAGAGGAGGAGCTTCCTTCAAAAGTGCAAACAAAACTTCAACCAAAATACTTGCGGCAATTCTCGGAGGCGATGTGAACCTGGGATCAGGCCAATTCCACCCGAGTTTTCTTCCAAACATTTTGTATTGTACAAAATATATTTATTACGAAATTAAAAGGTTGAATCAGGGAAAAGACTTTGAATAATTTCAGTGCAGAATTCAGCCAATCTGAGTCAGGGGGTAATGATTAAACCAGGAACAGTGTCCATGAGGATTATCAAAACATCATTCTCACAGTCACATATCTCAGCAACATTCCCAAGGAGGGTCAGGTGTAAAGACCAAAATGTGAATGGATGTATCAGGGAGAGCTCAGCACACATCCGCAATCTGCCTCAGATGGTGAACCACTGTATTCTGTTTAGCACAGGGCTAAATCGCTGGCTTTGAAAGCAGACCAAGGCAGGCCAGCAGCACGGTTCAATTCCCGTACCAGCCTCCCCGAACAGGCGCCGGAATGTGGCGACTAGGGGCTTTTCACAGTAACTTCATTGAAGCCAACTTGTGACAATAAGCGATTTTAATTTAATTTCATTTCATTTTCAACTGATCGCGCATCAATTTATTACAGTCAGATTTTTCCACAGAATGGATATCAGAATTAACCCCGATCGCCTGCAGCTCGATCCGCACTCGCCCGACGCCAGAAAAGACTTTACTCACTGGCTAGCATGTTTTGAGGCCTACATCAACGCTGACGACCCCGCGCCAATGGAGGCTCAGAAGATAAATGTCCTGTACTCCAGACTGAGCTCCAGCGTGTTCCTGTTGATCCAAGAAGCCATGAATTACGCGAAAGCAATGGAAATCCTTAAGGAACACTACGCGCAGAAGGCGAACACGCTCTTCGCCAGGCATGTACTCGCCACCCGCTCGTAACTACCTGGTGAGTCCTTCGAAGACTTCTGGCGGGCCCTAATTCCACTCGTCCGGGACTGTGACTGTCAGGCCATTACGGCCGCTGAACACGCGAACCTCCTCATGCGCGATGCTTTCATGACGGAGATTGCGTCGGACCGCATCTGAGAACGATTACTGGAAGGGGCCACGCTCGAACTGGCGAAGACGAAAACCTTGGTGCTCTCCGTGACAATCGCATCCCGTAACGTACAATCGTACCCCTCCCGCCATGCTGCCCACCCTTCTACCCCTTCCTACCCCTCCTGGACCCCGCCAATGACCTCCTCAGCCAGGGCCCTGCCTTCGCAATACGCCTGCGCCGCACGCCGATCCGCGCACCCCGGGGGTCCCCGCTGCTACTTCTGCGGTCAGCAGAAGCACCCCCGCCAACACTGTCCGGCCCGCACTGCAGTTTGTAAAGCCTGCAGTAAAAAGGGCCACTTCGCGGCTGTGTGCCAGGCCCGCGCAGTCGCTGCGATCGCGCCCGCTATCGCCCCCTCCCCCACGCCAAATACACAATGGGAGCCGCCATCTTCTCCTCCCGGGGCCATGTGCGACCAATGGGCGCCGCGACCTTGTCCCCCTTCGGCCACGTGCGCCCCATGGGCGCCGCCATCTTGTCCCCCACAGGGTCTCTGGACATCCCGAGATCGGAACCGCACACGCTCGCCATCCAAAGCATCCGATGGCTACCCGCAGCTCGCTTCGATGACGCTGGACCAATCTCGCCCGCACAACCTGGCCACCGCATCGACGACGGTGAAAATCAACGGCCACGCGACCTCGTGCCTGCTGGACTCCGGGAGCACCGAAAGTTTTGTTCACCCAGATACGGTAAGGCGGTCCACCCTGCCAATCAAAGGATCTCCCTCGCCTCCAGATCCCACTCCGTCCCGATCCGAGGCTTCTGAACAGTCACCCTCGCGGTCCAGGGTGTAGAATTTTGTAACTTCCAACTCTATGTCCTTCCTAATCTCTGCGCTGCACTCCTGTTGGGCCTGGACTTCCAGTGCAACCTCCAGAGCCTCACCGTCAAATTCGGCGGGCCCTTACCCCCCCCCCTTACCGTTTGCGGCCTCGCCACCCTCAAGGTCGATCCATTCCCTTTTTGCCAATCTAACTGCGGATTGCAAGCCCGTTGCCACTAGGAGCAGACGGCACAGCACCCAGGACAAGACCTTCATCAGGTCCGAAGTCTAGCGGCTGCTAAAGGAGGGTATTATCGAGGCCAGCAACAGCCCCTGGAGAGCCCAAGTCGTAGTGGTTAAAACTGGGGAGAAACACAGGATATGGTCGTGGACTACAGTCAGACCATCAATCGGTACACGCAGCTCGGCGCATACACCCTCCCACGCATATCTGATATGGTCAATCAGATTGCGCAGTACCGGGTCTTCTCAACAATTGACCTGAAATCCGCCTACCACCAGCTCCCCATCTGGAAGTTGGACCGGCCATACACGGCCTTCGAGGCGGACGGTCGCCTCTACCACTTCCTTAGGGTCCCTTTCGGCGTCACAAATTGGGTCTCGGAAGGGAGATGGACCGGATGGTCGACCGAAAGGTTTGCGGGTCACCTTTCTGTACTTAGATAATGTCACCATCTGCGGCCATGACCAGCAGGACCACGATGCCAACCTCGATAAATTCCTCCGCACTGCCACTCTTCTCAACCTGACCTATAACAAAGAGAAGTGTGTGTTCAGCACGACCCGGTTATCGATTCTCACCTATGTAGTCCAAAACGGACTTCTCGGGCCCGACCCTGACTGCATGCACCCCCTCACGGATTTTCCCCTCCCCCACTTCCCCAAGGCCCTCAAACGCTGCCTGGGGTTCTTTTCCTACTACGCCCAGTGGGTCCCAAACTATGCGGACAAGGCCCGCCCACTCATTCAGTCCACCCAATTCCCTCTCGCGGCCGAGACACAACATGCTTTCGCCCGCATCAGAGCAGACATCGCCAAGGCCGGGATGCGCGCAGTGGACGAGTCACTGCCTTTCGAAGTAGGAAGCGACGCTTCAGACGTCGCCCTTGCCGCCACCCTCAACCAGGCAGGCAGACCCGTGGCATTCTTTCCCCGCACCCTTCATGCCTTGGAAATTCGACACTCATCCGTCGAAAAGGAGGCCCAAACTATTGTTGAAGCTGTGCGGCATTGGAGGCATTACCTGGCCGGTAAGAGATTCACTCTCCTCACTGACCAACGGTCAGTAGCCTTCATGTTCAATAACACACAGCGGGGCAAGATCAAAAATGATAAAATCTTGCAGTGGAGAATCGAGCTCTCCACCTATAATTACGAGATTTTGTATCGCCCCGGTAAACTCAACGAGTCCCCAGACGCCCTCTCCCGAGGTACATGTGCCAGCGCACAAGTGGACCAACTTCGGGCCCTACACGACAGCCTATGTCACCGGGGGGGTCACTCGATTGTACCATCTGGTCAAAACTCGTAACCTGCTCTACTCCGTCGAGGAAGTAAGGACAGTCACCAGGGGCTGCCAGGTCTGCGCGGAGTGCAAGCCGCACTTCTACTGGCCGGACCGTGCGCGCCTGGTGAAGGCTTCCCACCCCTTTGAACACCTCAGATTTCAAAGGGCCCCTCCCCTCCACCGACCGTAACACGTACATTCTCAATGTGGTCGATGAGTACTCCAGATTCCCTTTCGCCATCCCATGCCCCAATATGACGTCTGCCACCGTCATCAAGGCCCTCAGCACCATCTTTGCTCTGTTCCGTTTCCCCGCCTACATCCACAGTGACAGGGGATCCTCATTTATGAGCGATGAGCTGCGTCAGTTCCTGCTCAGCAGGGGTATCGCCTCCAGCAGGACGACCAGTTACAACCCCCGGGGAAACGGGCACGTAGAACGGGAGAATGGGATGGTTTGGAGGGCCATCCAGCTGGCCCCAGGCCCCGTCCAGGAACCTCCCAGCCTCTCGCTGGCATGAGGTCCTCCCTGACGCTCTACACTCCATCCGGTCACTATTGTGCACCGCTACTAATAACACACCCCATGAACGTGTTTTTACCTTCCCCAGGAAGTCCACATCCGGAGGGTGTCGCTCCCGACTTGGCTCGCTGCTCCAGACCGGTCCTTCTCCGTAGGCACGTCCGACTCCACAAGGCGGAACGCTTGGTGGACAGGGTTCACCTGCTCCACGCCAACCCTCAATATGCCTACGTTGAGTTCCCCGACGGCCGCCAAGATACTGTCTCACTCAGGGACTTGGCACCGTCCGGTTCCACCCCAACAACCCCCCCCCACCAATGCGCCCCCCCCTCCCACCGCGCCGCCAACATTGACCCCACCAGACCAACCCCCCCCTCTCCTTTTCCGCACAAGAGGACGAAGAGGACTTCGGCACGCTCCCGGAGTTCCCCGATGTCTGGCCAGCATCAGCACTGCCACCACCGCCATCGGTGCCACCTCCACCACCGCCAGCACCGACTTCGCCGCCACCATTACGCCGATCCCAACGAAGCACCAAAGCACCGGATCAGCTGAACCTTTGACGGACTCCGGACCGTTAACATGGACTTTTTCTTTTTTTCTTCTTAACACTGTATATAATTGCACTATATAGTTTCACATCAGCCCCGCCGGACTCATTTTTAACAGGGGGTGAATGTGGTGAACCACTGTATTAGGGGATGTAAGGTAGGACCTGCACTACAGGTTCGCCGGTAGCTCCTGCTGGCTGGCTCCGCCCACTAAGATCTGTATAAATATGCTTGACCTCCAGTGCCCTGCCATTTCGCCAGCTGCAGCAGGAGGCCACGCATCTGACTGCAATAAAGCCACAGTTGTACCCAACCTGCGTCTTTGTGCAATTGATTACGCGTTACCTCATCCAACCATTATCTGCAAACTCACTCCCAGGTATCTGTTATTCTGGCTGCGATCTTGCAGCATCGCTACACTTGCGCTCAAGCGTAACGAGGCCGGAGAATAGCGTGAGGGGCCAAAAACAGGAACATCCTGCCGCCAAACAGTTTCCGATGTAACCGGCCTGCTCCCGTTGACGAATGTGATATAAAATATTAAGTTTAAATATTAGTTACAGTAATGTAGATAGAGGCCAGTTTAATTCTAGTGAGTTCACAAAGGACAAAGGATTTCAGCAAGCATAGCAAGGAAGGAGGGAGGGGTGTCTGTTAGAGGAGGGGAAAAGGGTGCTGGGTAACAAGAGGCCCAGGATTAAGGAATGAGAAGCGAGCCAATTAGGATGTATGGCCAGGTCAGGAGGGGTATAGGATGACCTATGGGAATCGTGTATGTGAATCTTGATGCCATTTGAATGTATTTGTAGAGATTCCTTTGTCTCCAATAGCACTCGGTTCCGTAGCTCCAGGAGGCAGCTTGTGTTCTGGGTTTTTGTGAAGCGAGTCAGACTTGCAAGTTGGTTAAAAATAAATAATACTATGCCTACAAATCCATCTCGAGTTTTATTGAGGCCAGACTGACGGGTAAAGAATTCAACATTTGTCATTTGGTGCCGGAAACCCAGGATTTCTCCAGACGGTTACGGACCAACCGCGAAATCAGAATTAGACTGATTTTGGACAAGGAAAGTGGAAAAGGGCCCACAATGTGTGTAGCTGGAAAATGACCCACATTGGTTTTCCCCTCTCCTTATGGTCTGATTGGTCTGGTCACTTGTGGTTGGTACGGAAAGATCGTCTCGACGAAATCAAAGGTCAGTCTGGGGATTAGAAAATTTAACTGATAGGATATCATAATTGATAGTTCAGTTTTGGATTAATTTTGGAATTGATGGGACATCGAAATTGATGGTTTAATTCCATATGTGTGTAGTTTTGGGATTGATGGGACATCGGATGATGGTTTAATTTCAGGTGTGTGTGTTTTGGAATTGATTTAATTCCACGTGTGAGTGTTTTGGAAACTATAGTTGATTAAGCTATATAAAAGGGGGGTGGAGGCAGAGACCCTCAGAACATTTCAGAAGTATTTAGATGAGCACTTGAAACGCAATGTTTACAAAGCTATGAGATCGGTGCTTGATGGCCAAAGGGACACTTCCCGGGCAGAAAAACTGGGATTCTGGCAATGAGCAACACCAGGAAATAATCCATCAGGCATTAAACTAATTGTGTTTTTCTCATTTACTTTCTTCATTTTCATTGATTAATTATTTAAGTATTGGAGGGAGAGCAGCACGGTGGCGCAGTGGTTAGCACTGCTGCCTCACGCTGCCGAGGTCCCAGGTTCGATCCCGGCTCTGGGTCACTCTCCGTGTGGAGTTTGCACATTCTCCCCGTGTTTGCGTGGGTTTCGCCCCCACAACCCAAAGATGTGCAGCGTAGGTGGATTGGCCACGTTAAATTGCCCCTTAATGGGAAAAAATAATAATATTTGGGTACTCTAAATTAAAACAATAAGTATTGGGGGGAAACGCTGTTTGAGGAGGTGGGGGGTGATGTGCTGAACCCTGAGGGACAGGGAGGTTTCTTAAGGGAACCTAAGCTCACCAGTTGTTGTTCAGCTGCGCTGCCAGCAGGGGGTGGTGTTGTCTGTATATCAATTTAATGCAGAGCAGTGCCGCCCCCTGCTGTCTACTCATTGCATCCACAGGAGTTTGGCCGCCACTTGGAGGCAACTTTCACACTTTATAAAAGTGCCAACTGGTGCCATTTAAGATGGGCCCAGTCCTAATTGCACATGACCACTCGAATCAGATGTGTTTTACAGCAATCCATCAGACTCATGGCTATTGGTGAGATTGGTTTGAATTCCAAAGTCAGCACGGTGACGCAGTGGTTAGCACTGGTGCCTCATGGCGCCAAAATCCCGGAATCGATTCCCGCCGCGGGTCACTGTCCGTGTGGAGTTTGCACATTCTCCCCGTGTCTGTGTGGGTCTCACACCCACAACCCAAAGATGTGTAGGGTAGGTGGATTGGCCACGCTAAACTGCCCCTTAATTGGAAAAAATGAATTGGGTAC
Source organism: Scyliorhinus torazame (assembly GCF_047496885.1). Classification (NCBI taxonomy): domain Eukaryota; kingdom Metazoa; phylum Chordata; class Chondrichthyes; order Carcharhiniformes; family Scyliorhinidae; genus Scyliorhinus; species Scyliorhinus torazame. Next base: position 1,120,639 of record NC_092727.1, read on the forward strand.
TCTAAATGTTTTTTTAAAAGGTTTGAATTCCAGATTTTTAATTCATAAAACTGAATTCCCAAATCCTGCCTTGGGATTATTTAACCAGCGTAATATATAAACCACCGCGAACCCCTGGATTAGATTCCAGTCTGTAACTCACTCCCGGGTATCTGTTATTCTATATATAAACCACCCCAAACCCCTCGGTTAGATTCCAGTCTATAACTCACTCCCGGGTATCTGTTATTCTATATATAAACCACCTCGAACCCCTCGATTAGATTCCAGTCTGTAACTCACTCCCGGATATCTGTTATTCCATATATAAACCACCCAAACCCCTCGATTAGATTCCAGTCTGTAACTCACTCCCGGGTATCTGTTATTCTATATATAAACCACCCCGAACCCCTCGATTAGATTCCAGTCTGTAACTCACTCCCGGGTATCTGTTATTCTATATATAAACCACCCATACCCCTCGATTAGATTCCAGTCTGTAACTCACTCCTGAGTATCTGTTATTCTATATATAAACCACCCCGAGCCCCTCGATTAGATTCCAGTCTGTAACTCACTCCTGGGTACTGTTATTCTATATATAAACCACCCCGAACTCCTCGATTAGATTCCAGTCTGTAACTCACTCCCGGGTATCTGTTATTCTATATATAAACCACCCAAATCCCTCGATTAGATTCCAGTCTGTAACTCACTCCCGAGTATCTGTTATTCTATATATAAACCACCCTGAACCCCTTGATTAGATCCCAGTCTGTAACTCACTCCCGGGTATCTGTTATTCTATATATAAACCACCCTGAACCCCTCGATTAGATTCCAGTCTGTAACTCACTCCCGAGTATCAGTTATTCTATATATAAACCACCCTGAACCCCTCGAGTAGATTCCAGTCTGTAACTCACTCCCGGCTATATGTTATTCTATATAGAAACCACCCCGAACCACTCGATTAGATTCCAGTCTGTAACTCACTCCCGGGTATCTGTTATTCTCTACACAAACCACCCGAACCCCTCGATTAGATTCCAGTCTGTAACTCACTTCCGGGTATCTGTTATTCTATATAACATCCACCCTGAACCCCTCGATTAGATTCCAGTCTGTAACTCACTCCCGGGTATCTGTTATTCTATATAACATCCATCCTGAACCCCTCGATTAGATTCCAGTCTGTAACTCACTCCCGGGTATCTGTAATTCTACATATAAACCACCCGAACCCCTCGATTAGATTCCAGTCTGTAACTCACTTCCGGGTATCTGTTATTCTATATAACATCCATCCTGAACCCCTCGATTAGATTCCAGTCTGTAACTCACTCCCGGGTATCTGTAATTCAATATATAAACCACCCGAACCCCTCGATTAGATTCCAGTCTGTAACTCACTCCCGGCTATCTGTTATTCTATATAGAAAACACCCCGAACCCCTCGATTAGATTCCAGTCTGTAACTCACTCCCGGGTATCTGTTATTCTATATATAAACCACCCGAACCCCTCGATTAGATTCCAGTCTGTAACTCACTCTCGGGTATCTGTTATTCTATATATAAACCACCCCGAACCCCTCGATTAGATTCCAGTCTGTAACTCACTCTCGGGTATCTGTTATTCTATATATAAACCACCCGAACCCCTCGATTAGATTCCAGTCTGTAACTCACTCCCGGGTATCTGTTATTCTATATAACATCCACCCTGAACCCCTCGATTAGATTCCAGTCTGTAACTCACTCCCGGCTATCTGTTATTCTATATAGAAACCACCCCGAACCCCTCGATTAGATTCCAGTCTGTAACTCACTCCCGGGTATCTGTTATTCTATATATAAACCACCCGAACCCCTCGATTAGATTCCAGTCTGTAACTCACTCCCGAGTATCTGTTATTCTATATATAAACCACCCCGAACCCCTCGATTAGATTCCAGTCTGGAACTCACTCCCGCGTATCTGTTATTCTATATAGAAACCACCCCGAACCCCTCGATTAGATTCCAGTCTGTAACTCACTCCTGGGTATCTGTTATTCTATATATAAACCACCCCGAACCCCTCGATTAGATTCCAGTCTGTAACTCACTCCCGAGTACCTGTTATTCTATATATTAACCACCCCGAACCCCTCGATTAGACTCCAGTCTGTAACTCACTCCCGGGTATCTGTTATTCTATATATAAACCACCCTGAACCCCTTGATTAGATTCCAGTCTATAACTCACTCCCGGGTATCTGTTATTCTATATATAAACCATCCCGAACCCCTCGATTAGATTCCAGTCTGTAACTCACTCCCGAGTATCAGTTATTCTATATATTAACCACCCCGAACCCCTCGATTAGACTCCAGTCTGTAACTCACTCCCGGGTATCTGTTATTCTATATATAAACCACCCCGAACCCCTCGATTAGACTCCAGTCTGTAACTCACTCCCGGGTATCTGTTATTCTATATATAAACCACCCCGAACCCCTCGATTAGACTCCAGTCTGTAACTCACTCCTGAGTATCTGTTATTCTCTATATAAACCATCCTGAACCCCTCGATTAGACTCCAGTCTGTAACTCACTCCCGGGTATCTGTTATTCTATATATAAACCAACCCGAACCCCTCGATTAGATTCCAGTCTGTAACTCACTCCCGAGTATCTGTTATTCTATATATTAACCACCCCAAACCCCTCGATTAGACTCCAGTCTGTAACTCACTCCCGGGTATCTGTTATTCTATATATAAACCACCCCGAACCCCTCGATTAGACTCCAGTCTGTAACTCACTCCTGAGTATCTGTTATTCTCTATATAAACCACCCTTAACCCCTCGATTAGACTCCAGTCTGTAACTCACTCCCGGGTATCTGTTATTCTATATATAAACCACCCCGAACCCCTCGATTAGATTCCAGTCTGTAACTCACTCCCGGGTATCTGTTATTCTATATATAAACCACCCGAACCCCTCGATTAGATTCCAGTCTGTAACTCACTCCCGGGTATCTGTTATTCTATATAACATCCACCCTGAACCCCTCGATTAGATTCCAGTCTGTAACTCACTCCCGGCTATCTGTTATTCTATATAGAAACCACCCCGAACCCCTCGATTAGATTCCAGTCTGTAACTCACTCCCGGGTATCTGTTATTCTATATATAAACCACCCGAACCCCTCGATTAGATTCCAGTCTGTAACTCACTCCCGAGTATCTGTTATTCTATATATAAACCACCCCGAACCCCTCGATTAGATTCCAGTCTGTAACTCACTCCCGAGTATCTGTTATTCTATATAGAAACCACCCCGAACCCCTCGATTAGATTCCAGTCTGTAACTCACTCCTGGGTATCTGTTATTCTATATATAAACCACCCCGAACCCCTCGATTAGATTCCAGTCTGTAACTCACTCCCGAGTATCTGTTATTCTATATATTAACCACCCCGAACCCCTCGATTAGACTCCAGTCTGTAACTCACTCCCGGGTATCTGTTATTCTATATATAAACCACCCTGAACCCCTTGATTAGATTCCAGTCTGTAACTCACTCCCGGGTATCTGTTATTCTATATATAAACCATCCCGAACCCCTCGATTAGATTCCAGTCTGTAACTCACTCCCGAGTATCTGTTATTCTATATATTAACCACCCCGAACCCCTCGATTAGACTCCAGTCTGTAACTCACTCCCGGGTATCTGTTATTCTATATATAAACCACCCCGAACCCCTCGATTAGACTCCAGTCTGTAACTCACTCCCGGGTATCTGTTATTCTATATATAAACCACCCCGAACCCCTCGATTAGACTCCAGTCTGTAACTCACTCCTGAGTATCTGTTATTCTCTATATAAACCACCCTGAACCCCTCGATTAGACTCCAGTCTGTAACTCACTCCCGGGTATCTGTTATTCTATATATAAACCAACCCGAACCCCTCGATTAGATTCTAGTCTGTAACTCACTCCCGAGTATCTGTTATTCTATATATTAACCACCCCGAACCCCTCGATTAGACTCCAGTCTGTAACTCACTCCCGGGTATCTGTTATTCTATATATAAACCACCCCGAACCCCTCGATTAGACTCCAGTCTGTAACTCACTCCCGGGTATCTGTTATTCTATATATAAACCACCCCGAACCCCTCGATTAGACTCCAGTCTGTAACTCACTCCTGAGTATCTGTTATTCTCTATATAAACCACCCTGAACCCCTCGATTAGACTCCAGTCTGTAACTCACTCCCGGGTATCTGTTATTCTATATATAAACCACCCCGAACCCCTCGATTAGATTCCAGTCTGTAACTCACTCCCGAGTATCTGTTATTTTTGATTTGTTTACATGGGTTTGAACACTTAGAAAGTAGTGTTTAGTTTGGAAGGTATGTTTGGAAACTCTAGACTACGGAGGGAGATTGTTTGCAGCTTTTTGTATCTGGGTTGAGTTGTTGGTGATGAGTCCTGTGGTCTGATCTCATTTCTTTGCTCCAGCTCTTGTTTCCTGTTCAATGTGCAGAAACTGAACAACAGCAGCTCGGAAGGTGAAAACACGAGGCAACGAGAGGGACGGTTACAGACTCACCACCCCGAGATCTGCTTCAACTCAGTCAACCTGATCTCTCTTAATTTCTTTTCCACTTACTGATAGTTGAAAACAAACTTTCAGCGTTTGACCAGGTGCAGAGAAGCAAGCCAGATGTTGCCAGTCTATCTGGCTGGAGAGATGAAGAGAATATTATCCACACTGGTCACAATCTCATTGCTATTCGGTGAGTTCAGCTTCTGGTCGGTATGAAGATTGAGACAAAGAACTTTTTGCAACTTTGTTGGGTTAATTTTGTTGCTTCATTTTAATCAGTGCCGCACTGTCAGAGGGTCAGTACTGAGGGAGTGCCGCACTGTCAGAGGGTCAGTACTGAAGGAGTGCTGCACTGTCAGAGGGTCAGTACTGAGGGAGTGCCGCACTGTCAGAGAGTCAGTACTGAGAGAGTGTTGTACTGTCAGAGGGTCAGTACTGAGGGAGTGCCGCACTGTCAGAGGGTCAGTACTGAGGGAGTGCTGCACTGTCAGAGGGTCAGTACTGAGGGAGCTCCACACTGTCAGAGAGTCAGTACTGAGGGAGTGCCGCACTGTCAGAGAGTCAGTACTGAGAGAGTGCTGCACTGTCAGAGGGTCAGTACTGAGGGAGTGCCGCACTGTCAGAGAGTCAGTACTGAGAGAGTGCTGTACTGTCAGAGGGTCAGTACTGAGGGAGTGCCGCACTGTCAGAGGGTCAGTACTGAGGGAGTGCTGCACTGTCAGAGGGTCAGTACTGAGGGAGCTCCACACTGTCAGAGAGCCAGTACTGAGGGAGTGCCGCACTGTCAGAGGGTCAGTACTGAGAGAGTGCTGCACTGTCAGAGGGTCAGTACTGCGGGAGTGCTGCACTGTCTGAGGGTCAGTACTGAGGGAGTGCTGCACTGTCAGAGTCAGTACTGAGGGCGTGCCGCACTGTCAGAGGGTCAGTACTGAGAAAGTGCTGCACTGTCAGAGAGTCAGTACTGAGGGAGTGCTGCACTGTCAGAGGGTCAGTACTGAGGGAGTGCCGCACTGTCAGAGGGTCAGTACTGAGAAAGTGCTGCACTGTCAGAGAGTCAGTACTGAGGGAGTGCTGCACTGTCAGAGGGTCAGTACTGAGGGAGTGGTGCACTGTCAGAGGGTCAGTACTGAAGAAGCGCCGCACTGTCAGAGGGTCAGTACTGAGGGAGTGGTGCACTGTCAGAGGGTCAGTACTGAGGGAGTGCCGCACTGTCAGAGGGTCAGTACTGAGAAAGTGCTGCACTGTCAGAGAGTCAGTACTGAGGGAGTGCTGCACTGTCAGAGGGTCAGTACTGAGGGAGTGCTGCACTGTCAGAGGGTCAGTACTGAGGGAGTGCCGCACTGTCAGAGGGTCAGTACTGAGGGAGTGCCGCACTGTCAGAGGGTCAGTACTGAGGGAGTGCTGCACTGTTAGAGGGTCAGTACTGAGGGAGTGCTGCACTGTCAGAGGGTCAGTACTGAGGGAGTGCTGCACTGTCAGAGGGTCTGTACTGAGGGAGTGCTGCACTGTCAGAGGGTCAGTACTGAGGGAGTGCTGCACTGTCAGAGGGTCAGTACTGAGGGAACGCTGCACTGTTGGCTGTGCCACCTGTTTGCTAGTCTTGTCTACCCTCTCAGGGTGATTTAGAATATCCGCTGGTGCTATTGCAAAAAGAGGAGGCGATCTCCTGATGTCCTGGCCATCATTTATGAGTTTTTATTTTTAATTTTTTATGAATTTAGAGTACCCAATTCTTTTTTTCCCCCAATTAAGGGGCAATTTAGCGTGGCCAATCCACCTACCCTGCACATCTTTGGGTTGTGGGGGTGAGACCCACGCAGACAGGGGGAGAATGTGCAAACTCCACACGGACAGTGACCCGGGGCAGGGATCGAACCTGGGACCTCGGTGCCGTGAGGCAGCAGTGCTAACCACTAACCAACATCAATTATGGATCAGACATTAATGCCGGAATTCTCCGGCAGTTAGGAATCCCTCCTTCCGCCCGCAGTGACCCCCCCCCCCCCCAATCATCGGGAAGAGAGAATCTCACTGCCAGCGAACAGCGCGAAACCGAGAAACACGTGGCCTGGGGGAGATTTCAGCCCGAGATACATCACAAACACAGAATTAAAACGAAATTGGGCAGAATGTCGGGAGTTTGCGATTAGTTTAGAGGTTTTAAATTAAAAAGGTAGCAGAATTGATGACTTAAAAGACTTCCTTCTTTTCCATGAAGTTTAATTCCAGGAACACAACTGACCGCTCAATGTTATTATTGGGATCTTTCTCTGCGCAAAGTTACAGCAGATGCCAGAGTTAGATAACTAAGTGTAGAGCCACTGGAGACAAATCTGGCACTTTAGAAAAACACAAAGGATTTTAATAGAATCATAGAAGTTTACAGCATGGAAACAGGCCCTTCGGCCCAACCAGTCCATGCCGCCCAGTTTTTACCATTAAGCTAGTCCCAGTTGCCCACACTTGGCCCATAACCCTCTATACCCATCTTACCCATGTAACTATCTAAATGCTTTTTAAAAGACACAATTGTACCCGCCTCTACTACTACCTCTGGCAGCCCATTCCAGACACTCACTACCCTCTGAGTGAAGAAATTGCCCCTCTGGGCCCTTCTGAATCTCTCCCCTCTCACCTTAAACCTATGCCCTCTAGTTTTAGACTCCCCTACCTTTGGAAAAAGATGTTGACTATCTACCTTATCTATGCCCCTCATTATTTTATAGACCTCTATAAGATCACCCCAAAGCCTCCAAGCTCCAGGGAAAAAAAGTCCCAGTCTATCCAGCCTCTCCTTATAACTCGAACCATCAAGTCCCGGTAACATCCTAGTAAATCTTTTCTGCACTCTTTCTAGTTTAATAATATCTTTAACTTAAATTAAAGTTCCAAAATTAATAAAGATTTGTTGAGAAATAGTTAAGTTAATTTCGAGATAAAACACTCTAATTAACCCTGTTGTTGTAGAAAGTCGGTAAGGCTGATCCATTTGGGTAACTCTCACCCAGCAGTCAAATATGTGGATGAAAACCTCTTCACGTCTGTAATAATTATGCATTTTTAATTTGAACTAAAATGTATTGAAATGTTATTGGTATTTTTCTGAATGATTGGAATAAGACATTTTACTTAGAATAGAGTGTTTTGTTGTTGACAATTTTGCTGACTTGCTGCCGCTCCTGATGCCGGGGAGGGGCGGGGAGAGGGTGCGGAGAGCTCTATCTCACAGTGACAGAGACGCCCCCCCACCCCTGGACACTGCCCCCATGCCCCCCCCACCCCCGGGCACCGCCCCCATGCCCCCCCACCCCCGGGCACTGCCCCCATGCCCCCCCCACCCCCGGGCACTGCCCCCATGTCCAGCCCAGAGGCATCCAGGAGAATCTCGACAACATCTTTAACTGAAAATGGTCATGTTAACACAGCAAGACATGGAAATTAATCTGACGGAATAGTTTTAAATTGACAATATGTAAATGTTATTGAAAAATTAAAAACGTTGCTAAGTTTATTTCTTTCCATTGTTACAGGGGTCACAGCCGTGGCCGCGGGTGAGTAAATTTAATTAAACAAATTCCAAAATTGTTTCATGGTGAGAAGATATTCCTGATTCAGTCTTTGTTTATTTTGTAGATAAAGTGACAATTGATGGAACCTCAGTCACCTTACATTGTCCTGAACACTTAAAGAGTGACAGTATTTCCTGGTATAAAATCGATAAAGACGGAAATGAAAAACCAGCAGGACTTATAGATAACCGACCCGAATACAAAGTAGATGATTACAGCGAATCTGATGATGGGGAATATGTCTGTAAAGCGGGTCAGTCTCAGTACAAGTTTTACATCAAAGTGAAAGGTAATTCCTGATTAATGTACAAGTTTAGAAATCAGATTGTAAATGTGAAAGGGGACATACAGTAAATGTTGGCAGTGAAGTGCCTGGTTGGAGTTTCCGGTTTAATCAGATTTGACCTCTGCTAATTTACCTGATCGTCTTTCAGTTTCTTGATGATCTGTTTGGCTTATTCGCCTTTCTGTTATCACACATGTTCCTGCAATTCTTTTACATCTTCTCGATCTTCCAAATGAGCAACTTGATACGGCAACACAGTTTCTGATGTCGGGGAAGTGCCCTGTCCTTGAACTCTCTCGCCACTGATCTCTGCATCTATCCAATGATAATGGTTCTTCATGGCATATTCAATTGAACTGTACTGGGAGTTGGAGACAGGCCTTGCTGCTGAGAATTTTCTTCAATCTTGGGACTTGTTTAGATTCTTGTTGATTCTGGAGAATACGGAGAAGCACATCTTCCAAGTCACGCTGAGCAGTGTTTGGAATCATCATCATCATCGCAGTGTGAGGCAACACAGGTTTTGCTCCAGAATTTGGATTGGATTGGATTTGTTTATTGTCACGTGTACCGAGGTACAGTGAAAGGTATTTTTCTGCGAGCAGCTCAAACAGGTCATTTAGTACGTGAAGAGAAAAGAAAATACATAATAGGGCAACACAAGGTACACAATGTAAATATATAGACACCAGCATCGGGTGAAGCATACAGGGTGTAGTGTTAATCAGGTCAGTCCGTAAGAGGGTAATTTAGGAGTCTGGTGACAGTGGGGAAGAAGCTGTTTTTGAGGCTGTTCGTGCGTGTTCTGAGACTTCTGTATCTCCTGCCCGATGGAAGAAGTTGGAAGAGTGAGTAAGCCGGGTGGGAGGGATCTTTGATTATGCTGCCCGCTTTCCCCAGGCAGCGGGAGGTGTAGATGGAGTCAATGGATGGGAGGCAGGTTCGTGTGATGGACTGGGCGGTGTTCACGACTCTCTGAAGTTTCTTGCGGTCCTGGGCTGAGCAGTTGCCATACCAGGCTGTGATGCAGCCCGATAGGATGCTTTCTATGGTGCATCTGTAAAAGCTGGTAAGGGTTCATGTGGACATGCCGAATTTCCTTAGTTTCCTGAGGAAGTATAGGCGCTGTTGTGCTTTTTTGGTGGTAGCGTCGACGTGGGTGGACCAGGACAGATTTTTGGAGATGTGCACCCCTAGGAATTTGAAACTGCTAACCATCTCCACCTCGGCCCCGTTGATGCTGACAGGGGTGTGTACAGTACTTTGCTTCCTGAAGTCAATGACCAGCTCTTTAGTTTTGCTGGCATTGAGGGAGAGATTGTTGTCGCTGCACCACTCCACTAGGTTCTCTATCTCCCTCCTGTATTCGGACTCGTCGTTGTTTGATCAAACTTATCGAATTTAATGGTCGATCAAACTTGATTAACCTGATAATGCGTTTCAGATCCTTTCAGATCATTTGCTGTAAATATTCTGAAGGTGTTAACAAAAGGTAGGAATGGAGTTTGCACATTCTCCCCGTGTCTGCGTGGGTCTCACCCCCACAACCCAAAGATGTGCCGGGTGGGTAGATTTGCTAAATTGTCCCTTAATTGGAGAAATGAAAAGAAAAGGAATGGATGGGAACTTAGTCAGAAAGGAAACTGAATGAAGGCGTATAAACTCCAATGATGCCCAATCGGTGAAGCTTCTGTTACTGTATCAATTCTATAACATTCTGCCAGGTGAAGTCCGTTACAATCTGATTATTAAATTGTTTTTCTCTCTCTGACAGTTTGTGAAGGCTGCATTGAGCTAAACACAGGGACAGTTATTGGAATTATCAGTGGAGATTTGCTGGTCACCTTCTTGGTCGCGTTGTCAGTTTATTGTTTTGCCAAGAGGAAAAGAACTGCTTCTAAAGGTTGGATTTTATTTTAAAATTATATTTGATTGCAAACACACACAAACAGGTGAACATAGCACAAAATAAACACAGTGCATACAGCTGGTTCAATTGTTTCCCCCCTTTTTTCGCCCCCAAACCCCCTGTCCGCCCTCCCTCCTTCTCCATGACAAACATTTCCTGAAACACAGAATTTGAATGTGAATTGTTTTTTGGAGCAGGCGAGGAGCTGGATTCGGGGTTCGCCCCGTCCACACTCTGAGCCCCGGCTTGTAACTCAGACAAAGTAATAAAAACTGAAAAAACAGCCTCCTCCGACACTCTAAGGGCGATCTTTATCTTCTCCAGCCTAAGAAATATTCCCAACCAGGCTGTGACCCCCGCAGCGATGCTGACCCCCAGTTCAGTAGTATCTGTCGCCAGGCAATCAGAGAGGCGAAGGCCTCGACATCTGCCCCCTTTCCCCTCCCGCAGCCCCAGTGCCTCCGACACCCCAAAGATCACCGCCATAGGGCCCTGACCCGCACCACCTCTGCAAACTCTCAAACACCAACTCCCAAAAGCTTAACTTTGCACCCCCCAAAAATCTGTGAACATGGTTCACCGACCCCCTGCACACCTCTCGAAATCCTCCACCCCCGGGAAAAACCACTCATCCGGATTTTATTTTAAATCCTTGTTAATCTACATCCTGGTTTCCTGAACGAAGGATTAACACATGTCAGGGATTATTGAAAAGACAATAATTGTGAAGCTACTGAATGGAAAATCCTTTCTCATTCACTCACTTCCTGCGAAGAAGCTCGCAGCCCTTAGCCGATTGATATACAGGGGCTGTTTAGCACAGGGCTAAATCGCTGGCTTTGAAAGCAGGCCAAGGCAGGCCAGCAGCACGGTTCAATTCCCGTAACAGCCTCCCTGAACAGGCGCCGGAATGTGGCGACTAGGGGCTTTTCACAGTAACTTCATTGAAGCCTACTTGTGACAATAAGCGATTTTCATTTTCATGTGACTCCAGTCCACCAGCTTCCAAAATAGCTCAGTAAGTTATTCAAACTTGTTCTTTTAAAATGAAACAGAAAATGCTGGATAAACTCAGCAGGTCTGGCAGCAGCTGTGGAGCGAGGAACAGGGTTTGAGTCCGATATAGCTTTCTGTCAGATCTGAAGAGTGAACCAGACTCGAAGCGTTGGCCGTGTCCCACTCTCTCCACCGACGCTGCCAGACCCGCTGAGCTGATCCACATTTCAATTTTTTATTTCAGATTTCCAGCATCCACAGTATTTTGTCTCTACAAATATATTGGGCGCGATTGAGCAATCGCCTGGCGGCCGGCACAGATCCAGGCGCACTGGGTGAATCCCAGGAAAACACCATTGGACTCAGTTAAATAATAGGACCAGACTCACCCTGTGTCCGTACTGACCGGACTTACTGGTCCAAACAAAGATCGACCTGGGGTGGGATTCTCCCCTACCCGGCGGGCCGGGGGGTCCTGGTGGGACCGGGTGGCGTGAACCACTCCGGAGTCGGGCCGCCCTGAAGGTGTGAATCCTCCGCACCTTCAGGGGCTCGGCCACGGCAACTGGCGCCAAAGGGCCTCCACCGGCCGGCACAAGTCGCGCATGCGCGGGAGCAGCAGCGCGTGCTGGCGTCATCCCCACGCCTGCGCCGAGGGATTCGCTTCCGCACCGGGAATGGCGGAGGACCATGGCCTCCAGTGTGGAAGGATAGAGCCCCCACGGCACAGGCCCCCCCCGCGGCACAGGCCCCCCCCCCGTGGCACAGGCCCCCACGGCACAGGCCCCCCCCGCGGCACAGGCCCCCCCCGCGGCACAGGCCCCCCCCTCCACGGCACAGGCCCCCACGGCACAGGCCCCCCCCACGGCACAGGCCCCCCCCCCACGGCACAGGCCCCCCCCCCCACGGCACAGGCCCCCACGGCACAGGCCCCCCCCGCGGCACAGGCCCCCCCCCACGGCACAGGCCCCCACGACACAGGCCCCCCCCGCGGCACAGGCCCCCCCCCACGGCACAGGCCCCCACGGCACAGGCCCCCCCCACGGCACAGGCCCCCATGGCACAGGGCCCCCCCATGACACAGGCCCCCCCCGCGGCACAGGCCCCCCCCACGGCACAGGCTCCCGCGGCACAGGCCCCCCCCCCACGGCACAGGCCCCCCCCCTCCACGGCAAAGGCCCCCCCCGCGGCACAGCCCCCCCGCGGCACAGGCCCCCCTGCGGCACAGGCCCCCCCCGCGGCACAGGCCCCCCCCGCGGCACAGGCCCCCCCACGGCACAGGCCCCCCCCCCGCGGCACAGGCTCCCACGGCACAGGTCCCCCGCGGCACAGGCCCCCCCCGCGGCTCAGGCCCCCGCGGCACAGGCCCCCCCCCCGCGGCACAGGCCCCCACGGCACAGGCCTCCACGGCACAGGCCCGCCCGTGGATCGGTGGGCCCTGATCGCGGGCCAGGCCACCGTGGGGGCACCTCCCGGGGCCAGATCCCCCCCCCCGCCCCCCCAAAAACCCCGGAGCCCCCCCCGGGCCGCCAGGTCCCGCTGGTCAGGGACCTACTCCAATTTACGCCGGCGGGACCGGCAACAGACGGGCGGGACTTCGGCCCATCGCGGGCCGAAGATTTCGGGCAGCCTCGGCGCCCATTGAGTCACGCCGGACCCCGCCATTCTCCGAGGCGGGCGGCGCGACTCACACCGGGCTGGTTTTTGGGGGGCGGGAGAATTAGGAGGAGGGTTCAGGCGGAATTCACACCGACCTCCTGCGATTCTCCCACCCAGCGCGGGGTTGGAGAATCCCGCCCCATGTGTATTAGCTCCGGGGACGACGACACACCTCCCGGCCATTAGAGACCCCCAGGTGGTCGGGGACAGGGCAGGGTGGCACGCTGGCACACCACCGGTACCTGGCACCTTGGCACTGCCACCTGGCACAGCCTGGGTGCTCAATTGGCATTGCCAGGGTTTGGGTCGATCTGGGCTTTGCCCATTGGAGGTAGGGTGAGGGGGGGGGCCTTGACAAGGTTGGAGGAGGGGGTGAAGGGGTGTCAATAAAAGGGGGGGTCCTGAAAGGGGGGAGGCGATCGGGGCTGCGGTTCAAAATGACGCCCTGAGTTGCGCGGAGAGGGTTCCTGCGCTCGAGATCAGCTTGTCAGCAGGAATCCTCTCTGAGTGTCGCCTTGCCAGGGAGAAACGCTCCGAGGCAAAAAGAAATGGCAAAGTGTCGTTGGCTAACCGGCTGATTCTCAGCGCTGCAGCCATCAAGAGGCCCGCCGCCAAACACACCCAAAAGCTGAATCGGGCCCGATTACTTCTGCGCTTGAACTGAATGGTTCGCTCGGCCATTTCTGAGGGTAGTTCAGAGTTAACCACATTGCTGTGGGTCTGGAGCCACATGTAGGCCAGACCAGGTAAGGACGGCAGATTTCCTTCCCTAAAGGACATTAGTGACCCAGATGAGTTTGTAGGACAATCGTTAATGGTTTCATTGTCATCATTACTACAACTAGCTTTGTTTCATAGATTTTAAAACATGAATTGATTTAAATTCCCCCAGTAACTATGAAGTGTTTTAAACCCGGGTATCAGCCAGTATTAGGCTCCTGGACCAGACCTCAGCAGTCGCGAGGATACTGGACAAAAAAAACACTATCATTTATTTTAAATTTGTAAGACTGTCCTCGCGGCGCCGAGGTCCCAGGTTCGATGCCGGCTCTGGGTCACTGTCCGTGTGGAGTTTGCACATTCTCCCCGTGTCGGCGTGGGTCTCACCCCCACAGCCCAAAACATGTGCAGGTTAGGTAGATTGGTCATCCTAAATTGCCCCTTAATTGGAAAAAAATAATTATATACTCTAACTTTAAAAAAGAAATGTGTAAGACTGTGAGGAAAGGAGTGATTCTACACAAAATAGGGAAATGCTTAATTGAAACAATCTTTATTATTAACATAGGATTAAACTTACTTTAACATCATGCAAGAAATAGCTTACAATTACTAGTGAAACAATGCTTCACAATAAAATGAAACACTTCAATTGCTACATTCTTATGTCCAATCAAACAAAATCCATCTCAGGTCAAAACCCACTTTTAAATACAGTTAACAAACACAGCAGTGTTTACTCCACAGAGATTTCTTGGAGAAACTGCTTTGAGAGAGAGATCTTTCAGGAAACACCCTGCAGTTTCTAGCCTGTGTCAAACTGCTGTTTAACTTCCAGCATTTGGCAAAAGATTCCGTTCTGTTCACAGCAAAATGTGAACTGAAATTTATACCTAACAGCTTCAGTCCTGGCTCCTCCCATTAACTACTTCATCTCTATCCCACTAACTGGGTTATGATTATTTACTGAGGCTAAGCACAACGTCTCTAATTATCTGCTCCCTAAGGAACCGTCTTCCTAAAAACAAAATTCCATCAGCCGCACCTCAGGTAAATGGGAATGATTTATTTTTTTAAAGGCGTTAATTCCATATCTGCAGCCAAAGAGTCTGTCTTTTAAACTAGACCATTTAAAAACATTGCTGCAACAGCCACAAAGTAACCCTAACCCAGAGTTTCCAGCTTTACTGCACCAGATACATAAATTACAATATATATCGAAACTCCCACATTCATCACACTGGGTCTCTTATCAGCCTAGTATCAGCATAATAGCAGATCTAACCCCCTCCCTGGTGTACCTGTCCTGGGAGTGTTTGATGGGGACAGTGCAGAGGGAGCTTTACTCTGTATCTAACCCCCTCCCTGGTGTACCTGTCCTGGGAGTGTTTGATGGGGACAGTGTAGAGGGAGCTTTACTCTGTATCTAACCCCGTGCTGTACCTGTCCTGGGAGTGTTTGATGGGGACAGTGTAGAGGGAGCTTTACTCTGTATCTAACCCCATGTTGTACCTGTCCTGGGAGTGTTTGATGGGGACAGTGTAGAGGGAGCTTGACTCTGTATCTAACCCCGTGCTGTACCTGTCCCGGGAGTGTTTGATGGGGACAGTGGAGAGGGAGCTTTACTCTGTATCTAACCCCGTGCTGTACCTGTCCTGGGACTGTTTGATGGGGACAGTGTGGAGAGAGCTTGACTCTGTATCTAACCCCGTGCTGTACCTGTCCTGGGAGTGTTTGATGGGGACAGTGTAGAGGGAGCTTTACTCTGTATCTAACCCCATGTTGTACCTGTCCTGGGAGTGTTTGATGGGGACAGTGTAGAGGGAGCTTGACTCTGTATCTAACCCCGTGCTGTACCTGTCCCGGGAGTGTTTGATGGGGACAGTGGAGAGGGAGCTTTACTCTGTATCTAACCCCGTGCTGTACCTGTCCTGGGAGTGTTTGATGGGGACAGTGTAGAGGGAGCTTTACTCTGTATCTAAACCCCGTGCTTTACCTGTCCTGGGAGTGTTTGATGGGACACTGTAGAGGGAGCTTTACTCTGTATCTAACCCCGTGCTGTGCCTGTCCTGGGAGTGTTTGGTGGGGACAGTGTAGAGGGAGCTTTACTCTGTATCTAACCTCGTGCTGTACCTGTCCTGGGAGTGTTTGATGGGGACAGTGTAGAGGGAGCTTTACTCTGTATCTAACCCCGTGCTGTACCTGTCCTGGGAGTGTTTGATGGGGACAGTGTAGAGGGAGCTTTACCCTAACCCTGTGCTAATGACGACTCGGGGCTTTTCACAGTAACTTCATTGCAGTGTTAATGTGAGCCTACTTGTGACACTAATAAAGATTATTATTATTATATGCCGAAGTGAGAATGTCCAACAATTTCTGTTTTTCTCACAGATTACCGTCAGCCGCAATTAGGAGCTCAGAGCGTCCCTCTGGGCCGGGGATCGAACGTGGCAGCTTCCCAGCAACAATCTGAATATGCGGTAAATAAAGTGAAATGTTGACTTCCCATCTTGGGCCCTTAGCAAAGCCTCTGTTTATTTTATTAACACATCTCGTGTACATTTCCCCAAAACATGCCCAACATGATCACCCTGAGTGCGGCACTGTCAGAGGGTCAGTACTGAGGGAGTGCTGCACTGTCAGAGGGTCAGTACTGAGGGAGTGCTGCACTGTCAGAGGGTCAGTACTGAGGGAATGCTGCACTGTCAGAGGGTCAGTACTGAGGGAGTGCCGCACTGTGAGAGGGTCAGTACTGAGGGAGTGCCGCACTGTCAGAGGGTCAGTACTGAGGGAGTGCTGCGCTGTCAGAGGGTCAGTACTGAGGGAGTGCCGCACTGTCAGAGGGTCAGTACTGAGGGAGTGCCGCACTGTCAGAGGGTCAGTACTGAGGTAGTGCCGCACTGTCAGAGGGTCAGTACTGAGGGAGTGCCGCACTGTCAGAGGGTCAGTACTGAGGGAGTGCCGCACTGTCAGAGGGTCAGTACTGAGGGAGTGCAGCACTGTCAGAGGGTCAGTACTGAGGGAGTGCTGCACTGTCAGAGGGGCAGTACTGAGGGAGTGCTGCACTGTCAGAGGGTCAATACTGAGGGAGTGCCGCACTGTCAGAGGGTCAGTACTGAGGGAGTGCCGCACTGTCAGAGGGTCAGTACTGAGGGAGTGCAGCACTGTCAGAGGGTCAGTACTGAGGGAGTGCCGCACTGTCAGAGGGTCAGTACTGAGGGAGTGCCGCACTGTCAGAGGGTCAGTACTGAGGGAGTGCCGCACTGTCAGAGGTTCAGTACTGAGGGAGTGCTGCACTGTCAGAGGGTCAGTACTGAGGGACTGCTGCACTGTCAGAGGGTCAGTACTGAGGGACTGCTGCACTGTCAGAGGGTCAGTACTGAGGGAGTGCTGCACTGTCAGAGGGTCAGTACTGAGGGAGTGCTGAACTGTCAGAGGGTCAGTACTGAGGGAGTGCTGCACTGTCAGAGGGTCAGTACTGAGGAAGTGCTGCACTGCCAGAGGGTCAGTATTGAGGGAGTGCTGCACTGTCAGAGGGTCAGTACTGAGGGAGTGCCGCACTGCCAGAGGGTCAGTACTGAGGGAGTGCTGCACTGTCAGAGGGTCAGTACTGAGGGAGTGCCACACTGACAGAGGGTCAGTACTGAGGGAGTGCCACACTGTCAGAGTGTCAGTACTGAGGGAGTGCCGCACTGTCAGAGGGTCAGTACTGAGGGAGTGCTGCACTGTCAGAGTGTCAGTACTGAGGGACTGCTGCACTGTCAGAGGGTCAGTACTGAGGGAGTGCGTCACTGTCAGAGGGTCAGTACTGAGGGAGTGCTGCACTATCAGAGTGTCAGTACTGAGGGACTGCTGCACTGTCAGAGGGTCAGTACTGAGGGAGTGCTGCACTGCCAGAGGGTCAGTACTGAGGGAGTGCCGCACTGTCAGAGGGTCAGTACTGAGGGAGTGCCGCACTGTCAGAGGGTCAGTACTGAGGGAGTGCTGCACTGTCAGAGGGTCAGTACTGAGGGAGTGCTGCACTGTCAGAGGGTCAGTACTGAGGGAGTGCCGCACTGTCAGAGAGTCAGTACTGAGGGAGTGCTGCACTGTCAGCGGGTCAGTACTGAGGGAGTGCTGCACTGTCAGAGGGTCAGTACTGAGGGAGTGCTGCACTGTCAGAGGGTCAGTACTGAGGGAGTGCCGCACTGTCAGAGGGTCAGTACTGAGGGAGTGCTGCACTGTCAGAGGGTCAGTACTGAGGGAGTGCTGCACTGTCAGAGGGTCAGTACTGAGGGAGTGCTGCACTGTCAGAGGGTCAGTACTGAGGGAGTGCTGCACTGTCAGAGGGTCAGTACTGAGGGAGTGCTGCACTGTCAGAGGGTCAGTACTGAGGGAGTGCCGCACTGTCAGAGAGTCAGTACTGAGGGAGTGCTGCACTGCCAGAGGGTCAGTACTGAGGGAGTGCCGCACTGTCAGAGGGTCAGTACTGAGGGAGTGCCGCACTGTCAGAGGGTCAGTACTGAGGGAGTGCTGCACTGTCAGAGGGTCAGTACTGAGGGAATGCCGCACTGTCAGAGGGTCAGTACTGAGGGAGTGCCGCACTGTCAGAGAGTCAGTAGTGAGGGAGTGCTGCACTGTCAGCGGGTCAGTACTGAGGGAGTGCTGCACTGTCAGAGGGTCAGTACTGAGGGAGTGCTGCACTGTCAGAGGGTCAGTACTGAGGGAGTGCTGCACTGTCAGAGGGTCAGTACTGAGGGAGTGCTGCACTGTCAGAGGGTCAGTACTGAGGGAGTGCTGCACTGTCAGAGGGTCAGTACTGAGGGAGTGCTGCACTGTCAGAGGGTCAGTACTGAGGGAGTGCTGCACTGTCAGAGGGTCAGTACTGAGGGAGTGCTGCACTGTCAGAGGGTCAGTACTGAGGGAGTGCTGCACTGTCAGAGGGTCAGTACTGAGGGAGTGCTGCACTGTCAGAGGGTCAGTACTGAGGGAGTGCCGCACTGTCAGAGAGTCAGTACTGAGGGAGTGCTGCACTGTCAGCGGGTCAGTACTGAGGGAGTGCTGCACTGTCAGAGGGTCAGTACTGAGGGAGTGCTGCACTGTCAGAGGGTCAGTACTGAGGGAGTGCCGCACTGTCAGAGGGTCAGTACTGAGGGAGTGCCGCACTGTCAGAGGGTCAGTACTGAGGGAGTGCTGCACTGTCAGAGGGTCAGTACTGAGGGAGTGCTGCACTGTCAGAGGGTCAGTACTGAGGGAGTGCTGCACTGTCAGAGGGTCAGTACTGAGGGAGTGCTGCACTGTCAGAGGGTCAGTACTGAGGGAGTGCCGCACTGTCAGAGAGTCAGTACTGAGGGAGTGCTGCACTGCCAGAGGGTCAGTACTGAGGGAGTGCCGCACTGTCAGAGGGTCAGTACTGAGGGAGTGCCGCACTGTCAGAGGGTCAGTACTGAGGGAGTGCTGCACTGTCAGAGGGTCAGTACTGAGGGAGTGCTGCACTGTCAGAGGGTCAGTAATGAGGGAGTGCCGCACTGTCAGAGAGTCAGTAGTGAGGGAGTGCTGCACTGTCAGCGGGTCAGTACTGAGGGAGTGCTGCACTGTCAGAGGGTCAGTACTGAGGGAGTGCTGCACTGTCAGAGGGTCAGTACTGAGGGAGTGCTGCACTGTCAGAGGGTCAGTACTGAGGGAGTGCTGCACTGTCAGAGGGTCAGTACTGAGGGAGTGCTGCACTGTCAGAGGGTCAGTACTGAGGGAGTGCTGCACTGTCAGAGGGTCAGTACTGAGGGAGTGCTGCACTGTCAGAGGGTCAGTACTGAGGGAGTGCTGCACTGTCAGAGGGTCAGTACTGAGGGAGTGCTGCACTGTCAGAGGGTCAGTACTGAGGGAGTGCTGCACTGTCAGAGGGTCAGCACTGAGGGAGTGCTGCACTGTCAGAGAGTCAGTACTGAGGGAGTGCTGTTCTTCCCTCACCCCGACACCCCCCACCCACTCTGATCGATAACATGTTATTGTGTAAATAATCGTTTAGCGCTGATATTGATATTTTCCCATTTTTACGTTTATATTTTTCAGCCAATCAAAAGTGGACAGCGAGACCTTTATGACAAGTTACAACGATAGTTCTGAGAGAGAGAAATGGGTGAAGAAGCGATTCCCGCAGCGTCTCACCCCTCCCATTCTGAAGAACAATATAATCACTCTCCAGTTTGTCAATTCCTCTGAAGGGGTGGGATATTTGTCTACATTTTCCGGGGGGTATCCCGTGACTGACTGGGAAAGCCAACCTTTTACTCAGAACTGGCAGGAAGCTATTCGATCACAGAGGCATCACACTGCCTGTACAGTTGGAGAGGTCACTGGGACAGTGATCGGAAATCCTCACCACTCTGAACGTGTCTATCAAATATCCACTCTGAGGACAACAATCCCAGCTTCTTCACTGTCTTCATTTACTGACATCCCCCCCCTCGGGACTAGTCTCCAGGGAAAGTGACCTTGATCTGACCTCCTTGGGAGCAATGTTTTGGATTCCACATTCAGATCTGGACCTACTTCTGGTACATTGGGCCAAAGCCGAGTTAGTCTCGTCTAAATCAGTCAAATGGTTGAAAGGTATCGGTACCTCTGAGTAATAAATATAGGCGGCCAATAGAGTTTCCCGTTATGGACAGTACACGGCGTCGGAAGAGACACCCTCCACTGCGCATGCGCGGGGATGCCGCTGACGCCGCTGGCGGGGCGTAAATCAGTCCGGCGCGGGCCTAGCCCCTCAAGGACCCTCGCTCTTTGGCAGCGGAATTATTTTTCCAAAGACTGAGGTGTCCCTAAATCAGAACTGAATAAGGGATGGGAGGAGAGGGAATAAAACGGGCAGAGAGTATTTTTGATCCTAAACCAGGAGAGACCAGGGGTGGGATTCTCCGCAATCGGCGCGAAGTCCGCCGCCCGGCGCCAAAAACTGCGCGAATTAGTCCGGCATCGCGCCGCCCCAAAGGTGCGGAATTCTCCGCATCTTGGGGGCCCGCGCCTGACTGATTTCCGCCCCGCCAGCTGGTGGAAAAGGCCTTTGGCGCCCCGCCAGCTGGCGTGGAAATGACTTTGACTTTGCCGTGCGGCGCATGCGCGGGAGCGTCAGCGGCCGCTCACTGCATCCCCGCGCATGCACAGTGGAGGGGGTCTCTTCCGCCTCCGCCATAGTGAAGACCATGGCGAAGGCGGAAGCAAAAGAGTGCCCCCACGGCACAGGCCCGCTCGCGGGTCGGTGGGCCCTGATCGCGGGGCCCACCGGGGGGGCCGGGTAGGACAAAGAATCGCCGAAGGGGTCGGAGAATCCCGCCCCAGGTGTCAGCAGTCAGCGCATCGGAGAATCCCGGCAGTGAGAATCCCGCCAGTGGGAATCCCGCCAGTGAGAATCCTGCCAGTGAGAATCCCGCCAGTGAGAATCCCGGCAGTGAGAATCCCGCCAGTGGGAATCCCGCCAGTGAGAATCCGGCCAGTGAGAATCCGGCCAGTGAGAATCCGGCCAGTGAGAATCCCGCCAGTGAGAATCCGCCAGTGAGAATCCCGGCAGTGAGAATCCCGCCAGTGGGAATCCCGCCAGTGAGAATCCGGCCAGTGAGAATCCGGCCAGTGAGAATCCGGCCAGTGAGAATCCCGCCAGTGAGAATCCCGGCAGTGAGAATCCCCCCAGTGAGAATCCCCCCAGTGAGAATCCGGCCAGTGAGAATCCGGCCAGTGAGAATCCCGCCAGTGAGAATCCGGCCAGTGGGAATCCCGCCAGTGAGTATCTTGCCAGTGAGAATCTCGCCAGTGGGATTCCCGCCAGTGGGAATCCCGCCAGTGGGAATCCCGGCAGTGGGATTCCCGCCGGTGAGAATCCGGCCAGTGAGAATCCCGGCAGTGAGAATCCCGGCAGTGAGAATCCGGCCAGTGAGAATCCGGCCAGTGAGAATCCCCCCAGTGAGAATCCGGCCAGTGAGAATCCCGCCAGTGAGAATCCGGCCAGTGGGAATCCCGCCAGTGAGTATCTTGCCAGTGAGAATCTCGCCAGTGGGATTCCCGCCAGTGGGAATCCCGCCAGTGGGAATCCCGGCAGTGGGATTCCCGCCGGTGAGAATCCGGCCAGTGAGAACCCCGGCAGTGAGAATCCCGGCAGTGAGAATCCGGCCAGTGAGAATCCGGCCAGTGAGAATCCCCCCAGTGAGAATCCGGCCAGTGAGAATCCCCCCAGTGAGAATCCGGCCAGTGAGAATCCCGCCAGTGAGAATCCGGCCAGTGGGAATCCCGCCAGTGAGTATCTTGCCAGTGAGAATCTCGCCAGTGGGATTCCCGCCAGTGGGAATCCCGCCAGTGGGAATCCCGGCAGTGGGATTCCCGCCGGTGAGAATCCGGCCAGTGAGAATCCCGGCAGTGAGAATCCCGGCAGTGAGAATCCGGCCAGTGAGAATCCGGCCAGTGAGAATCCCCCCCAGTGAGAATCCGGCCAGTGAGAATCCCGCCAGTGAGAATCCGGCCAGTGGGAATCCCGCCAGTGAGTATCTTGCCAGTGAGAATCTCGCCAGTGGGATTCCCGCCAGTGGGAATCCCGCCAGTGGGAATCCCGGCAGTGGGATTCCCGCCGGTGAGAATCTCGCCAGTGGGATTCCCGCCAGTGGGAATCCCGCCAGTGGGAATCCCGGCAGTGTGATTCCCGCCGGTGAGAATCCGGCCAGTGAGAATCCCGGCAGTGAGAATCCGGCCAGTGAGAATCCGGCCAGTGAGAATCCCCCCAGTGAGATTCCGGCCAGTGAGAATCCCGCCAGTGAGAATCCGGCCAGTGGGAATCCCGCCAGTGAGTATCTTGCCAGTGAGAATCTCGCCAGTGGGATTCCCGCCAGTGGGAATCCCGCCAGTGGGAATCCCGGCAGTGGGATTCCCGCCGGTGAGAATCCGGCCAGTGAGAATCCCGGCAGTGAGAATCCCGGCAGTGAGAATCCGGCCAGTGAGAATCCGGCCAGTGAGAATCCCCCCAGTGAGAATCCGGCCAGTGAGAATCCCGCCAGTGAGAATCCGGCCAGTGGGAATCCCGCCAGTGAGTATCTTGCCAGTGAGAATCTCGCCAGTGGGATTCCCGCCAGTGGGAATCCCGCCAGTGGGAATCCCGGCAGTGGGATTCCCGCCGGTGAGAATCCGCCAGTGAGAATCCGGCCAGTGGGAATCCCGGCAGTGAGAATCCCGGCAGTGAGAATCCCGGCCGTGTTTTTAAAAAGTGGAGATTTTGGATGTGCTGTTATCCTGATGAAGAATATTTGATTTCTAATGAATCTCCTCCACACTCGCTCCAAGATCCTAAGGTGGACACGGGGGGGCGGGATTCTCCCATCTGAAGGCAGAGTGTTGATGCCCTCGTAAAAAGTGGAGAGTTTAACGACGGCATCATCGGACCGCTACGTGTAGTGATGCTCTGCCCTACAGGAGGCTAGCACGGTATTGCAGCGACCCACGTCGCTCCAGCTGCCGAAACGGCATCAACTGTGCGGCGCGGGTCTGTGCCTGCGCACTGCGACCGCGTGAATGCGCACTGCGACCGCGTGAATGCGCACTGCGACCGCGTGAATGCGCACTGCGACCGCGTGAATGCGCACTGCGACCGCGTGAATGCGCGGCAGCTTCCTTCTCCTTGCCGGCCCCGACGCAACATGGCGTAGGGCTAAGGGGCTGGCGCGGAGCAAAAGAGGCCCCACCAGGATAGGCTGGCCTGCCGATCGGTAGGTCCCAATCGCGGGCCAGGCCACAGCGGAGGACCCCCGCGGGGTCGGAGCAGCCCTCCCCCTCCACCGTCCCCGACAGGATGGACGCCGCGGTCCCGCCGGGTAAGACCAGATGTGAACGGTGCCGGCGGGACTCGGTTTTCTTTGTGTGGCCCCTCGGCCCATCCCAGGCGGAGAATCACCAGGGGGGGGGGGGGGGGGCCGCGTAGGGCGGAGAATCGCCGGGGGGGGGGGGGCGGGTAGTGCAGAGAATCGCTGGGGGGCCGCGTAGAGTGGCCCCCGACTGGTGCCACGCCGACCGCGCTGGCGCCAATGGTGTTGATTCTCTGGACACCGGTGTTGGGGTACCGGAGTTGGGGTACCGGAGTTGGGGTACCGGAGTTGGGGTACCGGCATTGGGGTAGCGGCGTTGGGGTACCGGAGTTGGGGTACCGGCATTGGGGTACCGGAGTTGGGGTACCGGCGTTGGGGTACCGGAGTTGGGGTACCGGAGTTGGGGTACCGGAGTTGGGGTACCGGAGTTGGGGTAGCGGCGTTGGGGTACCGGAGTTGGGGTAGCGGCGTTGGGGTACCGGAGTTGGGGTAGCGTTGCGCTAATCGCGCCCGGCCTGACAATTCTCCGAACCGCCGTGGGCTGAAAGAATCCCGCTGGGGGGTAACCAGAGATCATATTGCTTCAGGATAACTTCTTTACTCTTTTGTTTTGTGTCTTTGTTTATGAAGCCCAGAATCAGTCAGATTTAAATAAGCCTCAGAGGGAACACAGTCCGTTTCCCGGAGTATCGGAGTGTTTGTTCCTGAGCTCAGTCCCTTCACAGAGGATTCAGCTATAGCCGCACTCAGAATCTCTCCAGCCTCACAGTCCAGGGCTGTCATTCCTGCGTAAATACATTTCTCCCTTTCTCAGGCTCCGCTTTTGACTCTGTTTTTGTTTTTGTGATTCAAGGCCTGTGAAAAGCCTCTACAATTCTACAATTAACAATCATTATAACTTTATTAAAGGCAGTGAACAAATCTGCAGAATGGTGTTTTATTGTTGATGGAAGTGAGAAAGTGTTTTTGTCTCAGGTGACCTCCAATTGACAACAGTGGAGACCAATCAGCACGTCCCCATGAGTAACCCGTTTGCAGTGCTCATTGACCAACAGGACCAACACTTTCAATTCCACGGCATCAGGCCACAGGCTGAGAACAGTGACAAATGGCTGACTTACCGACATCTCAAAACACGCTGGAGTGTGAGAGAACACTCAGCGCTCACCTTGCGTGACACCAAGAAGCTCAGCAGCACTGAGGTCAAACCGGGTAGATAGTGTCCCTGACACAGTGATGGTGCAACAGCCGGGTCCAGCACCTACAATACACACTGCACCAAGGCTCCTTCCATACCACCTTCCAAACCCGAGACCGTTACCATCTACAAGAACATCAGCTCAAGAAGGCAGCTCACTACCACCTACAATCAGCAATGTTCTAGTCAGCAACACGCTTCCACAAGATTATGTCAATTCCTGTGTTGCGATTGCTGGAGACAGGATTGAAAGACACTCCCAGGACAGGTACAGCACGGGGTTAGATACAGAGTAAAGCTCCCTCTACACTGTCCCCATCAAACACTCCCAGGACAGGTACAGCACGGGGTTAGATACAGAGTAAAGCTCCCTCTACACTGTCCCCATCAAACACTCCCAGGACAGGTACAGCACAGGGTTAGATACAGAGTAAAGCTCCCTCTGCACTGTCCCCATCAAACACCCCCAGGACAGGGACAGCACGGGGTTAGATACAAAGTAAAGCTTCCTCTACACTGTCCCCATCAAACACTCCCAGGACAGGTACAGCACGGGGTTAGATACAGAGTAAAGCTCCCTCTGCACTGTCCCCATCAAACACTCCCAGGCCATGTACAGCACGGGGTTAGATACAGAGTAAAGCTCCCTCCACACTGTCCCCCTTCAAACACTCCCAGGACAGGTACAGCACGGGGTTAGATACAGAGTAAAGCTCCCTCCGCATTGACCCATCAAACACTACCAGGACAGGTACAGCACGGGGTTAGATACAGAGTAACGTTCCCTCTACACTGTCCCCATCAAACACTCCCAGGACAGGTACAGCACGGGGTTAGATACAGAGTAAAGCTCCCTCTACACTGTCCCCATCAAACACTCCCAGGACAGGTACAGCACGGGGTTAGATACAGAGTAAAGCTCCCTCTACACTGTCCCCATCAAACACTCCCAGGACAGCTACAGCACGGGGGTAGATACAGAGTAAAGCTCCCTCTACACTGTCCCCATCAAACATTCCCAGGACAAGTACAGCACGGGCTTAGACACAGAGTAAAGCTCCCTCTACACTGTCCCCATCAAACACTCCCAGGACAGGTACAGAACGGGCTGAGACACAGAGTAAAGCTCCCTCTACACTATCCCCATCAAGCACTCCCAGGACAGGTACAGCACGGGGTTAGATACAGAGTAAAGCTCCC
The DNA here is from genome assembly GCF_047496885.1 of Scyliorhinus torazame. Lineage (NCBI taxonomy): Eukaryota > Metazoa > Chordata > Chondrichthyes > Carcharhiniformes > Scyliorhinidae > Scyliorhinus > Scyliorhinus torazame. Next base: position 1,146,593 of record NC_092727.1, read on the forward strand.
TCTACACTGTCCCCATCAAACACTCCCAGGACAGGTACAGCACGGGGTTAGATACAGAGTAAAGCTCCCTCTACACTGTCCCCATCAAACACTCCCAGGACAGCTACAGCACGGGGGTAGATACAGAGTAAAGCTCCCTCTACACTGTCCCCATCAAACATTCCCAGGACAAGTACAGCACGGGCTTAGACACAGAGTAAAGCTCCCTCTACACTGTCCCCATCAAACACTCCCAGGACAGGTACAGAACGGGCTGAGACACAGAGTAAAGCTCCCTCTACACTATCCCCATCAAGCACTCCCAGGACAGGTACAGCACGGGGTTAGATACAGAGTAAAGCTCCCTCTACACTGTCCCCATCAAACACTCCCAGGCCTGGTACAGCACAGGGTTAGATACAGAGTAAAGCTCCTTCTACACTGTCCCCATCAAACACTCCCAGGAAAGGTACTGCACGGGGTTAGATACAGAGTAAAGCTCCCTCTACACTGTCCCCATCAAACATTCCCAGGACAGGTATAGCACAGGCTTAGACACAGAGTAAAGCTCCCTCTACACTATCCCCATCAAGCACTCCCAGGACAGGTACAGCACGGGCTTAGACACAGAGTAAAGCTCCCTCTACACTGTCCCCATCAAACACTCCCAGGACAGTACGAAGTCTTACAACACCAGGTTAAAGTCCAACAGGTTTGTTTCGATATCACTAGCTTTCGGAGCGCTGCTCCTTCCTCAGGTGAATGAAGAGGTATGTTCCAGAAACATATATATAGACAAATTCAAAGATGCCAGACAATGCTTAGAATGCGACCATTAGCAGGTGATTAAATCTTTACAGATCCAGAGATGGGGTAACCCCAGGTTAAAGAGGTGTGAATTGTACCAAGCCAGGACAGTTGGTAGGATTTTGCAGGCCAGATGGTGGGGGATGAATGTAATGCGACATGAATCCCAGGTCCAGGTTGAGGCCGCACTCATGTGTGCGGAACTTGGCAATAAGTTTCTGCTCGGCGATTCTGCGTTGTCGCGGGTCCTGAAGGCCGCCTTGGAGAACGCTTACCCGGAGATCAGAGGCTGAATGCCCTTGACTGCTGAAGTGTTTCCCGACTGGAAGGGAACATTCCTGCCTGGTGATTGTCACGCGATGTCCGTTCATTCGTTGTTGCAGCGTCTGCATGGTCTCGCCAATGTACCACGCTTCGGGACATCCTTTCCTGCAGCGTATGAGGTAGCCAATGAGGAGAGGACGCGCGACAACGCAGAATCGCCGAGCAGAAACTTATAGCCAAGTTCCGCACACATGAGTGCGGCCTCAACCGGGACCTGGGATTCATGTCGCATTACATTCATCCCCCACCATCTGGCCTGCGAAATCCTACCAACTGTCCTGGTTTGGTACAATTCACACCTCTTTAACCTGGGGTTACCCCATCTCTGGATCTGTAAAGATTTAATCACCTGCTAATGGTCGCATTCCTAGCATTGTTTGGCATCTTTGAATTTGTCTATATATGTGTTTCTGGAACAGACCTCTTCATTCACCTGAGGAAGGAGCAGCGCTCTGAAAGCTAGTGACATCGAAACAAACCTGTTGGACTTTAACCTGGTGTTGTAAGACTTTGTACTGTGCTCACCCCAGTCCAACGCCGGCATCTCCACATCATGGCTCCCAGGACATGTACAGCACGGGGTTAGATACAGAGTAAAGCTCCCTCTACACTGTCCCCATCAAACACTCCCAGGACATGTACAGCACGGGGTTAGATACAGAGTAAAGCTCCCGCTACACTGTCCCCATCAAACACTCCCAGGACAGGTACAGCACGGGGTTAGATACAGAGTAAAGCTCCCTCTACACTGTCCTCATCAAACACTCCCAGGACAGGTACAGCACGGTGTTAGATACAGAGTAAAGCTCCCTCTACACTGTCCCCATCAAACACTCCCAGGACAGGTACAGCACGGGGTTAGATACAGAGTAAAGCTCCCTCTACACTGTCCCCATCAAACACTCCCAGGACAGGTACAGCACGGGGTTCGATACAGAGTAAAGCTCCCTCTACACTGTCCTCATCAAACACTCATAGGACAGGTACAGCACGGGGTTAGATACAGAGTAAAGCTCCCTCTACACTGTCCCCATCAAACACTCCCAGGACAGGTACAGCACGGGGTTAGATACAGAGTAAAGCTCCCTCTACACTGTCCCCATCAAACACTCCCAGGACAGGTACAGCACGAGGTTAAGAAACATAAGAACTAGTAGCAGGAGTCGGCCATCTGGCCCCTCGAGCCTTCTCTGCCTTTCAATGAGATCATGGCTGATCTTTTTGTGGACTCAGCTCCATTTACCCGCCCGTTCACCATAACCGTTAATTCCTTACTGTTTAAAAATCCATTTATCTTTGCCTTAAAAACATTTAATGAAGGAGCCTCAACTGCTTCACTGGGCAATGAATTCCACAGATTCACAACCCTTTGGGTGAAGAAGTTCCTCCTAAACTCAGTCTCCGGACAGAGAGAGCACAGCGTTAGATACAGAGCAGTTTAGCAAAGAGAGCTCTTTGTTTTGCGAATCAAATACCCAGCTAACAATGGGTTAATCATTTCCATTACTGTTGATGGTGTGTTGATTTGCAGTGTGTGGGCTGCAAACTGTAGGTATTTGCAGTGCGTGCTCTGTACTGTGGTTTGATGCAGCGATACTTTCAGCCGAGCTGACAGTTTTCTCAGCTCTGTGGGTTGCCCAAATACGGCTATCGCCCTCATCGCGTCTCTCCCACAGCCGCCCGTGGTTTCATCTGTACAAGCTGCAGCGCAGTGTCTCAGCAACGCAAGGCCCAAGTCAGTGAGACCCGAGGGGCCGAGTTAGTGAGACCCGAGGGTCCGAGTCAGTGAGACCCGAGGGTCCGAGTCAGTGAGACCCGAGGGTCCGAGTCAGTGAGACCCGAGGGTCCGAGTCAGTGAGACCCGAGTGTCAGAGTCAGTGAGACCCGAGGGTCCGAGTCAGTGAGACCCGAGGGTCCGAGTCAGTGAGACCCGAGGGGCCGAGTCAGTGAGACCCGAGGGGCCGAGTTAGTGAGACCCGAGGGTCCGAGTCAGTGAGACCCGAGGGTCCGAGTCAGTGAGACCCGAGGGTCCGAGTCAGTGAGACCCGAGGGTCCGAGTCAGTGAGACCCGAGTGTCCGAGTCAGTGAGACCCGAGTGTCAGAGTCAGTGAGACCCGAGGGTCCGAGTCAGTGAGACCCGAGTGTCCGAGTCAGTGAGACCCGAGGGTCCGAGTCAGTGAGACCCGAGGGTCCGAGTCAGTGAGACCCGAGGGTCCGAGTCAGTGAGACCCGAGGGTCCGAGTCAGTGAGACCCGAGGGTCCGAGTCAGTGAGACCCGAGGGTCCGAGTCAGTGATACCCGAGGGTCCGAGTCAGTGAGACCCGAGGGTCCGAGTCAGTGAGACCCGAGGGTCCGAGTCAGTGAGACCCGAGGGTCCGAGTCAGTGAGACCCGAGTGTCCGAGTCAGTGAGACCCGAGGGTCCGAGTCAGTGAGACCCGAGGGTCCGAGTCAGTGAGACCCGAGGGTCCGAGTCAGTGAGACCCGAGGGTCCGAGTCAGTGAGACCCGAGGGTCCGAGTCAGTGAGACCCGAGGGTCCGAGTCAGTGATACCCGAGGGTCCGAGTCAGTGAGACCCGAGGGTCCGAGTCAGTGAGACCCGAGTGTCCGAGTCAGTCAGACCCGAGGGTCCGAGTCAGTCAGACCCGAGGGTCCGAGTCAGTGAGACCCGAGGGTCCGAGTCAGTGAGACCCGAGGGTCCGAGTCAGTGATACCCGAGGGTCCGGGTCAGTGAGACCCGAGGGTCCGAGTCAGTGAGACCCGAGTGTCCGAGTCAGTCAGACCCGAGGGTCCGAGTCAGTGAGACCCGAGGGTCCGAGTCAGTCAGACCCGAGGGTCCGAGTCAGTGAGACCCGAGGGTCCGAGTCAGTGAGACCAGAGGGTCCGAGTCAGTGAGACCCGAGGGGCCGAGTCAGTGAGACCCGAGGGTCCGAGTCAGTGAGACCCGAGTGTCCGAGTCAGTGAGACCCGAGGGTCCGAGTCAGTGAGACCCGAGTGTCCGAGTCAGTGAGACCCGAGGGTCCGAGTCAGTGAGACCCGAGGGTCCGAGTCAGTGAGACCCGAGGGTCCGAGTCAGTGAGACCCGAGGGTCCGAGTCAGTGAGACCCGAGGGTCCGAGTCAGTGAGACCCGAGTGTCCGAGTCAGTGAGACCCGAGGGTCCGAGTCAGTGAGACCCGAGGGTCCGAGTCAGTGAGACCCGAGGGTCCGAGTCAGTGAGACCCGAGTGTCCGAGTCAGTGAGACCCGAGGGTCCGAGTCAGTGAGACCCGAGGGTCCGAGTCAGTGAGATTCGAGGGTCCGAGTCAGTGAGACCCGAGGGTCCGAGTCAGTGAGACCCGAGGGTCCGAGTCAGTGAGACCCGAGGGTCCGAGTCAGTGAGATTCGAGGGTCCGAGTCAGTGAGACCCGAGGGTCCGAGTCAGTGAGATTCGAGGGTCCGAGTCAGTGAGACCCGAGGGTCCGAGTCAGTGAGACCCGAGTGTCCGAGTCAGTGAGACCCGAGGGTCCGAGTCAGTGAGACCCGAGGGTCCGAGTCAGTGAGACCCGAGGGTCCGAGTCAGTGAGACCCGAGGGTCCGAGTCAGTGAGACCCGAGGGTCCGAGTCAGTGAGACCCGAGTGTCCGAGTCAGTGAGACCCGAGGGTCCGAGTCAGTGAGACCCGAGGGTCCGAGTCAGTGAGACCCGAGTGTCCGAGTCAGTGAGACCCGAGGGTCCGAGTCAGTGAGACCCGAGGGTCCGAGTCAGTGAGATTCAAGGGTCCGAGTCAGTGAGACCCGAGGGTCCGAGTCAGTGAGATTCGAGGGTCCGAGTCAGTGAGACCCGAGGGTCCGAGTCAGTGAGACCCGAGTGTCCGAGTCAGTGAGACCCGAGGGTCCGAGTCAGTGAGACCCGAGGGTCCGAGTCAGTGAGACCCGAGGGTCCGAGTCAGTGAGACCCGAGGGTCCGAGTCAGTGAGATTCGAGGGTCCGAGTCAGTGAGACCCGAGGGGCCGAGTCAGTGAGACCCGAGTGAGGTGTTGGGTGTTCTGGATCACATACAGGTCACCAACACTTGAAATAGTGCAACACTATTTCATTGAATCATTAACTGTTTAACATACTCAGACTGTGGGTTAACACAATACTAGCTTTAACTAAAGGCCTTTGCCTTGTCCTAACCAGTCGATGCACTCAGCACATGGTGAATGTCTGTGTTGCAGGCTGTGAGCTCTGTCCTCCTAGCTAGCTGCAACTCGAATGAGCGGTAACTCTGATGCCCCCTGTCTTTATAGTGCCTGTGCTCTAATTGGTGATTGGCTGCGGTGTTGTGTGTGTTGATTGGTCTTGCTGTGTGTCCATCAGTGTGTGTCTGCACCATGATTTACTGGTGTATATTATGACATCCCCCCTTTTATAAAAAATGTACCTGCGTGGCAATAAATAGTGTGTGGTGAATGTCCCTGACTACGTGTGTGCGAAATATTTACAGGACTATGTACATGAGAACTAAGCTATTTACATGGGAAGGTGCCTGGTGCAGAAAAACAGTGTGTCACAAGAATAACGAGATGAACACTATATACAAACCACGTAAACGATTAAACGGAAGAACAGAACAAATCAGAAAGTCCATAAGTCCACAAAGTTCACAAATTAAGTCTCTGAGGTGGGCGACGAATTCTGGTTGACCGCCTCAAGGGTGGGTCAGGAGCCGCCGGCTGAGGAGCGGGCTGGACTGCGTCAGAGTGAGGAGGGTGCAGAGTGACCGGGATCTCTGCATAGTCCATGGCAGGGCCAGCAGGAGGGCGAGGCGACAGTGGAGGATCACGTGGTGAGCGTGAAACGAGACGAAGGGCACGTCGATTACGGCGCAGAATGGAGTCATCCGGTAGACGAACCAGGAACGAGCGGGGGGGCCACCTGCCGAAGAACCACAGCGGTTGCAGACCAGCCACCATCCGGAAGATGGACGCGGACGTTGTCACCTGGAGCCAGAGCAGGGACTTCAGCTGCACGGGAGTCATGAGCCGCCTTGTGCTGTGCACGAGACAGCTGCATCCGGCGAAGGGCCGGAACGTGGTCGAGGTCTGGGACATGGATGGACGGCACCGTCGTCCTCAGGGTGTGACCTATGAGCAGCTGGGCTGGCGACAGGCCAGTGGACAGTGGGGCCGAGCGATAGGCCAGCAGGGCGAGGTAGTAGTCAGATCCCGCATCGGCAGCCTTGCAGAGGAGCCGTTTGACTATGTGGACGCCCTTCTCCGCTTTGCCGTTGGATTGGGGGTACAGGGGGCTGGATGTCACATGGGCAACATTGTACCGCCTGGCAAAGTTGGACCATTCCTGGCTGGCGAAGCAGGGGCCATTGTCCGACATCACAGTGAGTGGGATGCCGTGTCGAGCAAAGGTTTCCTTACAGGCACGGATTACTGCAGACGATGTGATGTCGTGTAAACGTACCACCTCCGGGTAGTTTGAAAAGTAGTCTACAATCAGGACATAGTCCCTGCCCAGCGCATGGAACAGGTCGATGCCCACCTTGGACCAAGGGGACGTGACCAACTCATGGGGCTGCAGGGTCTCGTGTGGTTGGGCCGGCTGGAAGCGCTGACAGGTGGGGCAGTTGAGCACTGTGTTGGCTATGTCCCCATTAATGCCGGGCCAGTACACTGCCTCTCAGGCCCGTCGGCGGCACTTTTCCACGCCAAGATGGCCCTCGTGCAGCTGTTCAAAGACGAGCTGGCGCATGCTATGCGGGATGACAATGCGGTCCAGTTTCAGGAGAACACCATCTACTACCGCCAGTTCATCTCTGACATTATAGAACTGAGGGCATTGGCCCTTGAGCCACCCGTCTGTTAGGTGGCCATGACACGCTGTAACAAGGGGTCAGCCGCCGTCTCGCGGCGAATTTGGACGAGGCGTTCATCCGTGGCAGGTAGATTGGAGGCCACGAAGGCCACATGGGCGTCAACCTGGCAGACAAATCCCACTGGGTCACACGGAGTGTTGACTGCCCTGGAGAGAGCGTCGGCAATGATGAGGTCTTTGCTTGGGGTGTATACCAGCTGGAAGTCGTATCGCCGGAGCTTGAGAAGAATACGCTGGAGGCGAGGCGTCATGTCGTTCAAGTCTTTCTGTATTATATTGACCAGCGGGAGATGGTCGGTCTCGACGGTGAATTGAGGAAGGCCGTACACATAATCATGCAACTTGACGACACCGGTCAAAAGGTCCAGGCACTCCTTTTCTATCTGCGCGTAGCGCTGCTCCGTTGGGGTCATGGCGTGTGACGCATATGCAACGGGGGCCCAGGATGAGGGCTCATCACGTTGCAGGAGCACTGCCCCAATGTCGGATTGGCTGGCATCGGTTGAAATTTTCGTCTCTTTTGCTGGATCAAAGAAAGCTAAGACCGGGGCCGTGGTGAGTTTGGTTTTGAGTTCTCTCCATTCGCGCTCGTGGGCAGGAAGCCATTGGAAGTCTGTCGTCTTCCTGACCAGGCTCCTGAGAGCCGTGGTATGACAGGCGAGGTTAGGGATGAACTTCCCTAAAAAGTTGACCATGCCCAGAAATCGGAGGACCGCCCTCTTGTCCTCTGGCGTTTGCATGGCTGTGATAGCAGCCACCTTGTCCGCATCCGGCCGCACACCCAACTGGGGGATGTGGTCCCCGAGGAACTTGAGTTCCGTCTGACCAAATGAACATTTGACTCTGTTGAGGCGTAGGCCCTGCTCCCGTATGTGTTTGAACACACGCTGGAGGCGACTGACATGCTCCTGCGGGGTGGTGGACCAAATGATTATGTCGTCGACATAGACGCGAACACCTTCAATGCCTTCCATCATTTGTTCCATGATCCTATGGAACACGTCTGAAGCCGATATGATCCCAAGCGGCATCCTGTGTAATAATATCTGCCAAAGTGGGTATTAAAGGTACACAGTTTCCTGCTCGGTTTGTTGAGCTGGATTTGCCAGAATCCTTTTGAAGCGTCGAGTTTGGTGAAGAGCTTGGCGCGAGCCATCTCGCATGTGAGCTCTTCGCGCTTGGGAGTTGGATAATGCTCCCTCATGATATTGCGATTCAGATCCTTGGGATCAATGCAGATTCTGAGCTCGCTGGAAGGCTTTTTTACACACACCATGGAACTGACCCAGTCGGTTGGTTCTGTGACTTTGGAAATCACTCCTTGGTTCTGGAGGTCCTGCAGCTGCTGCTTGAGGCAGTCTTTAAGGGGTGCTGGGACCCTGCGAGGTGCGTGCACCACAGGCGTGGCGTTCTGTTTCAATAAGATCTTGTAGGTATATGGGAGCGTGCCCATGCCCTCGAAGACGTTGTGGTGTTGGCCGATGATGGCATCGAGTTGCGCCCTGAAGTCAGCGTCCTGGAAAGCAGACGTGTCATCAAGCGAGAGAGAGTGAACTCTCTGAACGAGGTTCAACAGCTTGCATGCCTGCGCGCCAAGCAGGGAGGCTTTCGAGGAGCCCATGATCTCGAAAGTAAGGATGGCTTTGCGTGACCTGTGCGTCACTTCAAGTTGGCACGAGCCACTGGCAGGAATGGCATTGCCATTTTAATCCAATAGCTGGCAGGCTGATGGAAGGATGGCTGGTTTGACACGAAGGCTTTGGAGGTCAGACCGCGCAATGAGATTGGCGGAGGCACCAGTGTCCAGGCGGAATCGTATTTGGGACCGGTTGACCCCAACCCCTCCCCAACACCACCCCCCACCCCAACACCTCACCATCCCCTACCCTACCCCACCCCACCCCCACCCCCACCCCGCGCCCTCACCCACCACCCCACCACCACGCCCACCCCCACCCCACCCCCACCCCAACCCCCACCCCTCATCATACCCCCCTCACCCCCACCACCACCCCATCCCCACCCCCATCTCCACACCACCCCCACCTCCACCCCACACCATCCCCACCCCCACCCAGCCCCCACCCCATCCTGCACCCCTCGCCCACCACCCCACCACCACGCCCATCCCCACCCCCACCACCCCCCCCACCCCCACCCCATCCCCCACCTCACCCCACCCCCACCCCCACCCCGCGCCCTCACCCACCACCCCACCACCACCCCCACCCCCACCCCACCCCATCCCCCACCCAACCCCCAGCCCCCACACCTCATCCCCACCCCTCCCCCACACCTTCCCCCACCCCCCACCCCAACACCTCACCATCCCCTCATTTGAGGGTTTTAAACTTTCATTTGCCAGACCCTCCCTGAAGCCACACCTCAGTAATCATCTTTGAGCTGCTTTGTTTCTGTTTCCAGCGTCTTCTTCATGGATTGTTCACCAGAGGCCCAGGAGCTCACACCAGCACTGCTGGCAGCTGCAAAATGGAGGAATCTCTCTTGCGCCCAGAACGTGACCTGCGCTCTGCCGCTGCTCCACACAGGAAGATTCTGGTGATTAGAAAAAAAATCAAATGGTCCTGGGTCAGCACGCTGATGTCAAGAGGGGGTGGTCCGCCTCACTGGGCTCCGGGCCTGCGCACTGCTGAGGGGGTGGTCCGCCTCGCTGGGCTCCGGGCCTGCGCACTGTGGAGGGGGTGGTCCGCCTCGCTGGGCTCCTGCGCACTGCTGAGGGGGTGGTCCGCCTCACTGGGCTCCGGGCCTGCGCACTGCTGAGGGGGTGGACGGCCTCACTGGGCTCCGGGCCTGCGCACTGCTGAGGGGGCGGTCCGCCTCGCTGGGCTCCGGGCCGGCGCACTGCTGAGGGGGTGGTCCGCCTCCCTGGGCTCCGGGCCAGCGCACTGCTGAGGGGGTGGTCCGCCTCGCTGGGCTCCTGCGCACTGCTGAGGGGGTGGTCCGCCTCGCTGGGCTCCTGCGCACTGCTGAGGGGGTGGTCCGCCTCGCTGGGCTCCGGACCAGCGCACTGCTGAGGGGGCGGTCCGCCTCGCTGGGCTCCGGGCCTGCGCACTGCTGAGGGGGCGGTCCGCCTCGATGGGCTCCGGGCCTGCGCACTGCTGAAGGGGTGGTCCGCCTCGCTGGGCTCCTGCGCACTGCTGAGGGGGTGGTCCGCCTCACTGGGCTCCGGACCAGCGCACTGCTGAGGGGGCGGTCCGCCTCACTGGGCTCCGGACCTGCGCACTGCTGAGGGGGTGGTCCGCCTCACTGGGCTCCGGACCTGCGCACTGTGGAGGGGGTGGTCCGCCTCGCTGGGCTCCGGGCCTGCGCACTGTGGAGGGGGTGGTCCGCCTCACTGGGCTCCGGACCTGCGCACTGTGGAGGGGGTGGTCCGCCTCGCTGGGCTCCGGGCCTGCGCACTGCTGAGGGGGTGGTCCGCCTCGCTGGGCTCCTGCGCACTGCTGAGGGGGTGGTCCGCTCGCTGGGCTCCGGGCCTGCGCACTGCTGAGGGGGTGGTCCGCCTCGCTGGGCTCCTGTGCACTGCTGAGGGTGTGGTCCGCCTCACTGGGCTCCGGACCAGCGCACTGCTGAGGGGGTGGTCCGCCTCGCTGGGCTCCTGTGCACTGCTGAGGGGGTGGTCCGCCTCACTGGGCTCCGGACCAGCGCACTGCTGAGGGGGTGGTCCGCCTCGCTGGGCTCCTGTGCACTGCTGAGGGGGTGGTCCGCCTCGCTGGGCTCCGGGCCAGCGCACTGCTGAGGGGGTGGTCCGCCTCGCTGGGCTCCGGGCCTGCGCACTGCTGAGGGGGTGGTCCGCCTCACTGGGCTCCGGACCAGCGCACTGCTGAGGGGGTGGTCCGCCTCGCTGGGCTCCTGTGCACTGCTGAGGGGGTGGTCCGCCTCGCTGGGCTCCGGGCCTGCGCACTGCTGAGGGGGTGGTCCGCCTCGCTGGGCTCCTGTGCACTGCTGAGGGGGTGGTCCGCCTCGCTGGGCTCCTGCGCACTGCTGAGGGGGTGGTCCGCCTCGCTGGGCTCCTGCGCACTGCTGAGGGGGTGGTCCGCCTCGCTGGGCTCCGGGCCTGCGCACTGCTGAGGGGGTGGTCCGCCTCGCTGGGCTCCTGCGCACTGCTGAGGGGGTGGTCCGCCTCCCTGGGCTCCGGGCCTGCGCACTGCTGAGGGGGTGGTCCGCCTCGCTGGGCTCCTGCGCACTGTGGAGGGGGTGGTCCGCCTCGCTGGGCTCCGGGCCTGCGCACTGCTGAGGGGGTGGTCCGCTCGCTGGGCTCCGGGCCAGCGCACTGCTGAGGGGGTGGTCCGCCTCGCTGGGCTCCGGGCCTGCGCACTGCTGAGGGGGTGGTCCGCCTCACTGGGCTCCGGGCCTGCGCACTGCTGAGGGGGTGGTCCGCCTCGCTGGGCTCCGGGCCTGCGCATTGCGGAGGGGGTGGTCCGCCTCGCTGGGCTCCTGCGCACTGCTGAGGGGGTGGTCCGCCTCCCTGGGCTCCGGGCCTGCGCACTGCTGAGGGGGTGGTCCGCCTCGCTGGGCTCCTGCGCACTGTGGAGGGGGTGGTCCGCCTCGCTGGGCTCCGGGCCTGCGCACTGCTGAGGGGGTGGTCCGCTCGCTGGGCTCCGGGCCAGCGCACTGCTGAGGGGGTGGTCCGCCTCGCTGGGCTCCGGGCCTGCGCACTGCTGAGGGGGTGGTCCGCCTCACTGGGCTCCGGGCCTGCGCACTGCTGAGGGGGTGGTCCGCCTCGCTGGGCTCCGGGCCTGCGCATTGCGGAGGGGGTGGTCCGCCTCGCTGGGCTCCTGCGCACTGCTGAGGGGGTGGTCCGCCTCACTGGGCTCCGGGCCTGCGCATTGCGGAGGGGGTGGTCCGCCTCGCTGGGCTCCTGTGCACTGCTGAGTGTGCACGCATGTACGGAATGGCCGGATCCTGAAAGTCGGTTGCGGCCGGCATTTTAAACAGCCGGTCATGTCATTGGGCACTACTTTGCACAATTGGGAACCCCACGACGCTTAACTCCAGAAGCGAGATTGGAAGACAATTGAAGGCTTTATTACACTAGATGTTTCCCCCAGCAGCGCAGGTACAGAATGCAGCTGCTGGGGAGACACAGACTATTATACTCCGCCTTACTGGGCGGAACCAGCAGGCAGGCTTCACCAATGACCTTCCTGCCTCAGGTACCTCCCACACCAATGGTCTTACAGCATCAACCTGGGTACCGTAATACCCCTAATACCGACTACCACAACCCAGGCTCCACACTATCTCCCCCACCCCATTGCCCACACCAACCCGCCATCACCCAGCTCTCAAACTATTCTGCTGAGCCTGAGCACAATGCACTTTAACGTCAGTGGTAAGTGGCGATCTCTGACCACACAGGTGACCACTGACCACGATACAGACATCCACACGTTCCCACAGCAACCACTGGTCAGGTCTAAGTCAGGCAGGGAGAAGATCAAAAAAATGCTTGACATTTTCTTCCTGAAACTTGTGAAGGCGCAGGGGACATGGACTGTGGGGTCAGGGGTCAGGGGTTGGCGTCTGCAGATTGGGGCTCAGGGGTCAGGGGCAGGATTCGGCATTCAGGGAAAACGATGGGACAGAATCTGCAATCGATCCGTCGTCCGTTGCCTCCCCCCCCCCCCCCCCCCCCACCCCCACCCCCCCGAGTTACACATCCAGTTGTACCTGATTAACAGATGTCAGCTGTTATTGAGGATTCATTTCATTTTTGTTACATTGACAAGGCTGAATTATGACCTCTTTTTTTCACAGGCCAGTTTGCCCGGTCAAGGTGAGGAATATTAACATGATTCTGAGCAGACTCTGGGCTTCAAAATCTGATTCAGAGGAACAGAAAATCGAGGGGTCAGTAATGCGGGTGACCTGCACTGTCAGAGGGTCAGTACTGAGGGAGTGCTGCACTGTCAGAGGGTCAGTACTGAGGGAGTGCTGCACTGTCAGAGGGTCAGTACTGGAGTGAGTGCCGCACTGTCAGTGGGTCAGTACTGAGAGAGTGCTACACTGTCAGAGGGTCAGTGCTGAGGGAGCGCTGCACTGTCAGAGGGTCAGTACTGAGGGAGTGCCGCACTGTCAGTGGGTCAGTACTGAGAGAGTGCTACACTGTCAGAGGGTCAGTGCTGAGGGAGCACTGCACTGTCAGAGGGTCAGTACTGAGGGAGTGCCGCACTGTCAGAGGGTCAGTACTGAGGGAGTGCCGCACTGTCAGAGGGTCAGTACTGAGGGAGTGCCGCACTGTCAGAGGGTCATTGCTGAGAGAGTGCTGCACTGTCAGAGGGTCAGTACTGGAGGGAGTGCCGCATTGTCAGAGGGTCAGTACTGAGAGAGTGCTGCACTGTCAGAGGGTCAGTACTGAGTGAGTGCCGCACTGTCAGTGGGTCAGTACTGAGAGAGTGCTACACTGTCAGAGGGTCAGTACTGAGGAAGTGCCGCACTGTCAGTGGGTCAGTACTGAGAGAGTGCTGCACTGTCAGAGGGTCAGTACTGAGGAAGTGCCGCACTGTCTGGGTCAGTACTGAGAGAGTGCTACACTGTCAGAGGGTCAGTACTGAGGGAGTGCTGCATTGTCAGAGGGTCAGTACTGAGGGAGTGCCGCACTGTCAGAGGGTCAGTACTGAGGGAGTGCCGCACTGTCAGAGGGTCAGTACTGAGGGAGTGCTGCACTGTCAGAGGGTCAGTACTGAGGGAGCGCTGCACTGTCAGAGGGTCAGTACTGACGGAGTGCCGCACTGTCAAAGGGTCAGTACTGAGGGAGTGCTGCACTGTCAGAGGGTCAGTACTGAGGGAGTGCCGCACTGTCAGAGGGTCAGTACTGAGAGAGTGCTACACTGTCAGAGGGTCAGTGCTGAGGGAGCGCTGCACTGTCAGAGGGTCAGTACTGAGGGAGTGCTGCACTGTCAGAGGGTCAGTACTGAGGGAGTGCCGCACTGTCAGAGGGTCAGGACTGGAGGGAGTGCTGCACTGTCAGAGGGTCAGTACTGAGGGAGTGCCGCACTGTCAGAGGGTCAGTACTGAGGGAGTGCCGCACTGTCAGAGGGTCATTGCTGAGAGAGTGCTGCACTGTCAGAGGGTCAGTACTGGAGGGAGTGCCGCATTGTCAGAGGGTCAGTACTGAGGGAGTGCCGCACTGTCAGAGGGTCAGTACTGAGAGAGTGCTGCACTGTCAGAGGGTCAGTACTGAGGGAGTGCCGCACTGTCAGAGGGTCAGTACTGAGGGAGTGCCGCACTGTCAGAGGGTCAGTACTGAGAGAGTGCTGCACTGTCAGAGGGTCAGTACTGAGGGAGCGCTGCACTGTCAGAGGGTCAGTACTGACGGAGTGCCGCACTGTCACAGGGTCAGTACTGAGGGAGTGCCGCACTGTCAGAAGGTCAGTACTGACGGAGTGCCACACTGTCAAAGGGTCAGTATTGAGGGAGTGCCGCACTGTCAAAGGGTCAGTACTGAGAGAGTGCTGCACTGTCAGCGGGTCAGTACTGAGGGAGTGCCGCACTGTCAGAGGGTCAGTACTGAGGGAGTGCTGCACTGTCAGAGGGTCAGTACTGAGGGAGTGCCGCACTGTCAGCGGGTCAGCACTGAGGGAGTGCCGCACTGTCAGAGGGTCAGTACTGAGGAAGTGCTGCACTGTCAGAGGATCAGTACTGAGGGAGTGCTGCACTGTCAGAGGGTCAGCAGTGAGGGATTGCTGCACTGTCAGAGAGTCAATACTGAGGGAGTGCTGCACTGTCAGAGGGTCAGTACTGAGAGAGTGTCGCACTGTCAGAGAGTCAGTACTGAGGAAGTGCCGCACGGTCAGAGGGTCAGTACTGAGGGAGTGCCGCACTGTCAGAGGGTCAGTACTGAGGGAGCGCCGCACTGTCAGAGAGTCAGTACTGAGGGAGTGCTGCACTGTCAGAGGGTCAGCACTGAGGGGGTGCTGCACTGTCAGAGGGTCAGTACTGGAGGGAGTGCTGCACTGTCAGAAGGTCAGTACTGAGGGAGTGTCGCACTGTCAGAGGGTCAGTACTGAGGGAGCGCTGCACTGTCAGAGGGTCAGTACTGAGGGTGTGCTGCACTGTCAGAGGGTCAGTACTGAGGGAGCGCTGCACTGTCAGAGGGTCAGTACTGAGGGAGTGCTGCACTGTCAGAGGGTCAGTACTGAGGTAGTGTCGCACTCAGAGGGTCAGTACTGAGGGTGTGCTGCACTGTCAGAGGGTCAGTACTGAGGGAGTGCCGCACTGTCAGAGGGTCAGTACTGAGGGAGTGTCGCACTGTCAGAGGGTCAGTACTGAGGGAATGTCGCACTGTCAGAGGGTCAGTACTTTGGGAGTGCCGCACTGTCAGAGGGTCAGTACTGAGGGAGTGTCGCACTGTCAGAGGGTCAGTACTGAGGGAGTGCTGCACTGTCAGAGGGTCAGTACTGAGCGAGTGTTGCACTGTCAGAGGGTCCGTACTGAGGGAGTGCTGCTCTGTCAGAGGGTCAGTACTGAGGGAGTGCCGCACTGTCAGAGGGTCAGTACTGAGGGAGTGCTGCACTGTCAGAGGGTCAGTACTGGAGGGAGTGCTGCACTGTCAGAGGGTCAGTACTGAGGGAGTGCTGCACTGTCAGAATGCCATCTTTTGGATTAAACATTAACTACTTTCAGGTGAATGTAAGGATCCCAGAGCTCGATTAAGAGATTCAGCGCAGATTTCACTGTTGTCACGTAACAACGTCACCGAAAAGAATTATCTTGTCATTTTCACATCGCTTTTCGCGGGATCTTGCAGTGCACACATTGCCTATTGATTTTCCGACATGACAATAAAGTCAAGTCTTCAGAAAAAGTTCTTTGGCTGTAGGTTTGAAATGTGTGGAATTCTAATCATTTTTATGCATTTTATTTTCATTTACTACCAACCTTTTGAAAAATAAATGTAGAGTAACCAATTCATTTGTTCCAATTAAGGGGCAATTTAGTGTGGCCAATCCTCCTAACCAGCACATCTTTGGGTTGTGGGGGCGAAACCCACGCAGACACGGGGAGAATGTGCAAACTCCACACGGACAGTGACCCGGGGCCGGGATCGAACCTGGGACCTCGGCGCTGTGAGGCAGCAGTGGTAACCACTGCGCCACCCTGCTGCACTATATGCTCACTACCTTAAACAATAGTTTAAATTCCGATCAGTTATTAAATAGAATCTTTCACACAAACCTGTTGGCCTGACTGAAGTTGGAAAGTGGAGCTGAGTCTTGCTGCTTTAACTGTGGGCTGTGTTTACCGTTTCTCTGCCCACACACAATAACCGAAGATTTGTGATGGTGAAAAAAAGAGCCAGACTACTTCCGAAAGTGGCCCAGCCTCCTGTCAGTGAAAGAGTTAAAACTCTTCTTCACAACAGAGTCAGATCACCATGCAGGAGAAGCCAGCGCTGTCAAACATGAACTCGCGTGAAAAAGGTGAGACTTAAAGATGAATAAATTAGAGAATAATTCAAGATAACCTTTATTAAAATTACATTTCTTTGTTGTCGGTATTTGTTCTGAAGAGCTGCTCAGACTCTGGACCGACATAATCCAGTTGTTATATTGAATCAAAGCTTTTCTTCTGCAGAATAAGGAAAGAATTTGAGTAATTTCTTCAGCGTCTTCTCCCCAGCTCACTGTACATGGACTTGCCTGAATTGTCAAGATGCTGCGAAAGGAAATCCGTGTTCCATCAAAATGCCAATTAACAACATTTCAATTTGTGCACTTTAATGTTGCAAAGCTGATTAATCATTCAACCTCTTCTTAATTCTTCAGTCTATTTGCCTTTCCTTCCATAAACTTGTCAATAACAGGGGGTGGGATTCTCTGATCCCGCAGCGGGCCGGAGAATCGGGGGGGGGGGGGGGCGCGAATCCCGCCGCTCCGACGCTGTGCCTGCGTTTCTCCAGCGATTGGAGAGTCGGCGTCAATGGCACCCACGCGGTTGCTGCAGCGCCGGTCGTCGGGCGTTCAACACGGCCCCTCCCCCCCCCCCGGCGATTCTCCGTGCCCAATGGGCCGAATGCCGAGTGATCCTACCCGGCTGGACCTCGGCGTTCTAGCTGTGGGACCGTCCACGGTCGCCAGGCTCGCGATCGGCGAGCGGGCTAATTCCGGGGGGCGCCTATGTTCCTCCGCGCCGGGCCCCTCGGGCTCTGCCATGTTGCCCGAGGGTCGGTGTGGAGGCAGCAACTCACACGCATGTGCGGACCCGTGCCGGCCGTGCTGGGGCACGTATCAGCTGCTGGAGCTGCGTGAAGCACTCGAGTGCCGTGCTGGCCCCCTGCTCCTGGTGGCCAAAACCCTCCGGCATTTACGACGGCGTCAACACTTAGCCCCATTATCGGAGAATCCTGCCCAGGCTTCTAGGAAAATCCAGGCCCTTGCTGCCATGGCGATGGGAACAGGCCTCCACGGCTCTTTTTTTTCAATTTTTAAAATAGATTTAAAGTACGCAATCATTTTTTTTCTCCAATTAAGGAGAAATTTAGCATGACCAATCCACCTACCCTGCACATCTATGTATTGTGGGGGCGAAACCCACGCAGACATGGGGAGAATGTGCAAACTCCACACGGACAGTGACCCGGGGCCGGGATCGAACCTGGTTCCTCAGCGCCATGAGGCTGCAGTGCTAACTACTGCTCCACCGTGCCGCCCCGTGATGCAGAGTAGAGTGTGTCACTCACTAATCAGATGGTGAAATATCCCTCAGGTATTTATAATGACTTCAGAACTGAAGGGAAATGAAGAAAATTTCCTGTCTAAAGTCAGAGGTGAGGGGGGATTCTCCGGGACCATCAGCCAGGGATGGGAATGCCGATGACCCGGTGAATCAGGCGTCAGGGAAAAAATGGGTTTCACGCCGGGTGTGAACCCATTGTGAGTCTCCCAGCATGCCCTGCAAGCCCCAATGAGGTCCCATTTGCCCCAATGAGGTTCACGCCCAGACCCAGTGGGAACATGCAAATTGATCATTAAAGCTGATTTGAATTTAATTATCGGTATTTTCAAGCCTGTTTGTATGCCTAGAAGCATAAAAGATTTGAACTGCATTGTTTACATTCAATTTCACAGACTATTGCCTTTTAAAAGCCTTTTGATTGACAGGTCCAGGCAATTTCAAAGGGAGGAATACTGTTGTTTATTTATACAGCTCTACAGGGGCTCATGGACTCTGAGGAGCTGCTACTTTTTGAGTTTTTTTAAAGACACTTTGTTCTGAAGAGCTTCCTAGAAAGACCAGTTCAGGGCTTGAAAAAGTTAAAGGGCAATGAAATTGACTGTGAAAAAAACACTTCAAAGGTTTCCACCACATTAACACATCTCTGAACATGGCATGTTGACAGACTGTTCAAAGGGTTTAAAGGCTGCAGATGGGAAAAGCCGCCAATCGACACCCATCCCAGTACAAGGTGCCAGGTTAGCATTTCCAAGGGATGTGGCTGAAGGGGGGTGGGGGTGCTGAGGGGGGGATTGGGGAGGATTCGGGAGTGGCCCTTGCCAGCGATTAGGGTGGGGGAGGGCCTTGACAGTAATCCACGTGGGGGAGGGGCTGGAAATGTTTTCTGAGTTTAGGGTGCCCTTTAAAAATGGCATCCCGATCTCTGAGGGCGGGACCTGTCAGAGAGATCCCCCCCCGCCCCCCTCAGGTCCTTTTTAAAAACTGTACTTGTGCCACATCAGGTTTGCTCCTAATACCAGCTTTCCACCTAATCTTCAACCGGGAGAATCACAGCCAGAGTTTGAAGTTTTCTGGGCCTAGATTTGGTGAGCTCTCTGAGATTGGTGAGCAACCTTTAGATCAAAGTCCTCCACATTTTCTTTAAGCATCATTGTTTCCACAAATAACAGCCATCTCAGTTAGTCTCACTTCCACATCTTTGTTGTGAGTTCAAGTACCACTTTGGCAGATTATCAATACTGAGGGAGAGCTGTATTGGCAAGAAGCTCTCACATGTTCCTCTGCACCTGGGTTAAACCAAGTAGTTCAGTTGTATAATCCGTACAGAAGAGGGGTTTGGGGAGATGGGTGAAATACGGAAGAGACGAAGATGACAGAATCCATCCCCATCTGAGTTAGAAAGTGATGGATATGGAAACCCCTCTCCCATGGAGCTCGCTCTCTGGACAACAGTTGGATTGCGATTCCATCATCCTATCACACGCCATCACAAAGCTCACACTCACCATTCTTGGGCAAGCTAAGGATGGTTGTGTTTGATGGGTTTGTGTTGAATGGTCACTTACCGAATATATTGCATCAGACGCATCATTAGGCATCAGTGGATGCCTGTCAGAAGCTGCAGAAGAAATATTCAGACACTTATTAAATATGAAGAGGCATGGTATCCAGAACCTTCTAAATAAACACAGAATGTACGAGTTATTAAGCTGTTCTCCACCAATCTTTCACTCTCTGTAATCTTGCAAACTCTGCTGCCCCCGTCTCTCCCCATGTTCTACCCCCTACCAGCCCCGTGCTCACTCTCTCTCCCCATGTTCTACCCCCTACCAGCCCCGTGCTCACTCTCTCTCCCCATGTTCTACCCCCTACCAGCCCCGTGCTCACTCTCTCTCCCCATGTTCTACCCCCTACCAGCCCCGTGCTCACTCTCTCTCCCCATGTTCTACCCCCTACCAGCCCATTGCTCACTCACTTCCACTGTGTCCCAGTTAAACAATTCCTCAATTTTAAAATTTTCATCCTTGTTTTCAAATTCCTCCGGACCTCATTCCCTCTCTCGCTCTAACCACCTCCAGCCCCACAACTCCCCAAGATCATTGCATTCCTCTCATTTCTGGGTAGCCATGATGTGGAGATGCCGGCGTTGGACTGGGGTGAGCACAGTACGAAGTCTTACAACACCAGGTTAAAGTCCAACAGGTTTGTTTCGATGTCACTAGCTTTCGGAGCGCTGCTCCTTCCTCAGGTGAATGAAGAGGTCTGTTCCAGAAACACATATATAGATAAATTCAAAGATGCCAAACAATGCTTGGAATGCGACCATTAGCAGGTGATTAAATCTTTACAGATCCAGAGATGGGGTAACCCCAGGTTAAAGAGGTGTGAATTGTACCAAGTTCCAACGCGCCACAGCGAAAAACCGGACCGACCTCCTCAGAAGACAAACATGGGACACATCCGACAGAATACCCTTCGTCGTCCAGTACTTCCCCGGAGCGGAGAAACTACGTCATCTTCTTCACAGCCTTCAACACGTCATTGATGACGATGAACATCTTGCCAAGGTCATCCCCACACCCCCACTACTTGCCTTCAAACAACCGTGCAACCTCAAACGAACCATTGTTTGCAGCAAACTACCCAGTCTTCAGAACAGTGACCACGACACCACACAACCCTGTCATGGTAATCTCTGCAAGACGTGCCAGATCATCGACATGGATATCACTATTACACGTGAGAACACCACCCACCAGGTACGCGGTACATACTCGTGCGACTCGGCCAACGTTGTCTACCTCATACGCTGCAGGAAAGGATGTCCCGAAGCATGGTACATTGGCGAGACCATGCAGACGCTGCGACAACGAATGAACGGACATCACGCAACAATCACCAGGCAGGAATGTTCCCTTCCAGTCGGGGAACACTTCAGCAGTCAAGGGCATTCAGCCTCTGATCTCCGGGTAAGCGTTCTCCAAGGCGGCCTTCAGGACCCGCGACAACGCAGAATCGCCGAGCAGAAACTTATAGCCAAGTTCCGCACACATGAGTGCGGCCTCAACCGGGACCTGGGATTCATGTCGCATTACATTCATCCCCCACCATCTGGCCTGCGAAATCCTACCAACTGTCCTGGCTTGGTACAATTCACACCTCTTTAACCTGGGGTTACCCCATCTCTGGATCTGTAAAGATTTAATCACCTGCTAATGGTCGCCTTCCAAGCATTGTTTGGCATCTTTGAATTTATCTACATATGTGTTTCTGGAACAGACCTCTTCATTCACCTGAGGAAGGAGCAGCGCTCCGAAAGCTAGTGACATCGAAACAAACCTGTTGGACTTTAACCTGGTGTTGTAAGACTTCATTTCTGGGTCATCCTGAATGCCACCTGGCTGGTGGGTTTGGTGGTGATTAGCACTGCTGCCTCACAGCGCCAGTGACCCGGGTTCAATCCCGACCTCTTTGTTCTTCTGGCCGAACATCTGCTGTTAAAAGAAATTGCTGTGGCTTGTGGACCTCTGAAGAGAATTGGTACAAGAAGCAGTGAGGGATGAGCGGAGAAATATTTTCCACTTAATGCAAGCTGTGATCTGGAATGTGCTGCCAGAAAGGGCGATGGAAGCAGATTCAAATAGATAAATATTCAAAATTGTTTGCAGAGGTCTGGGGAAAGAGTTGGGGGGTTGGGGGGTCAATTGGGTAGTTCTGTCAAAGACCCAGGACAGGCGTCATTCTCTGATAATTTCAGAGTATGGCATAACCACGACTATTACCGTCCTGAAGGACAAGAGCAGCAGATACCTGGCAACCCCACCACCTGGAGATTCCCCTCCAAGTCACTCACCACCCTGACTTGGAAATAAATCACCGTTCCTTCACTGTTGCTGGGGCAAGTCCCACATTCTCCCCACTCACCGTGGGAGCGAGTCCCACATTCTCCCCACTCCCTGTGGGAGCGAGTCCCACAGTCTCCCCACTCCCCGTGGGAGCGAGTCCCACATTCTCCCCACTCCCTGTGGGAGCGAGTCCCACATTCTCCCCACTCCCTGTGGAAGCGAGTCCCACATTCCCATCTCTCTGAGCAAAGAAGTTTCTCCTGAATTCCCCATTGGATTTATTGCTGACTGTTTTCTATTGATGGCCCCGAGTTCTGTTACATTCAGGAAGGAACATAAAATTTCTTTCAGCTCCAATCACATTTCGAATGTGTCTCCATATGGAGAGGGATAGGGCCATACGGCAGGGCAAGGTTTATAATTGGGGGAGGGGTAATTATGATGCGATTAGGCAATAATTAGGGAGCATAAGATGGGAACAGAAACTGTCAGGGAAAGGCACAAATGAAAAGTGGAGCTTGTTCAAGAAACAAATACTGCGTGTCCTTGATAGGCATGTCCCTGTCAGGCAGGGAGGAAATGGCCGTGTGAGGGAACCATGGTTCACAAAAGAGGTTGAGTGTCTTGTCAAGAGGAAAAAGGAAGAGTATGTAAGGATGAGAAAACAAGGTTCAGTAGGGTCGCTTGAGGGTTACAAGGTAGCAAGGAATGAGCTGAAAAAAGGGCTTAGGAGAGCTAGCAGGGGGCATGAGAAGTCCTTGGCGGGTCGGATCAAGGAAAACCCCAAGGCCTTTTACTCTTATGTGAGAAATTGAAGAATGACCAGCGTGAGGGTAGGGCCGGTCAAGGACAGTAGTGGGATCTTGTGCATGGAGTCAGAAGAAATAGGAGAGGCGTTGAATGAATACTTTTCTTCAGTGTTCACCAAGGAGAGGGGCCATGTTTTTGAGGATGAGAGTGTGATTCAGGCGGGTAGGCTGGAGGAAGTAGATGTTCTGAGGAAGGATGTATTAGCAATTTTGAAAATCCTGAGGGTCGACAAGTCCCCTGGGCCAAATGGGATATACCCAAGGATTCTTTGGGAGGCAAGGGATGAGATTTCACAGCCTTTGGCTTTGATCCTTGGGTCTTCGCTGTCCACAGGGATAGTGCCAGAGGACTGGAGAGTGGCGAATGTTGTTCCTCTGTTCAAGAAAGGGGATAGGAATGACCCTGGTAATTATAGGCCAGTTAGTCTTACTTCGGTGGTCGGGAAGTTAATGGAAAAGATCCTGAAGGATAGGATTTATGACCATTTGGAAAGATGCAGCTTAATCCGGGATAGTCACCACAGATTCGTGAAGGGTAGGTCTTGCCTCAAAAATTTGATTGAATTCTTTGAGGAGGTAACTAAGTGTGTAGATGAAGGTAGAGCAGTTGATGTCGGATACATGGATTTTAGTAAGGCGTTTGATAAGGCTCCCCATGGTCGGCTCATGAAGAAAGTAAGGAGGTGTGGGATAGAGGGAAATTTGGCCAATTGGATAAGTAACCGGCTATCACATTGAAGACAGAGGGTGGTGCTGGATGGAAAATTTTTAGACTGGAGACCAGGGGTGGGATTCTCCGACCCCCAGCCGGGTCGGAGAATCGCCGGGGGCTGGCGTGAATCCCGCCCCCGCTGGTTGCCGAATTATCCGGCACTGGATATTCGGCGGGGGCGGGAATCGCGCCGCGCCAGTTGGTGGGCCCCCCCCCGGCGATTCTCCGGCCCGCGATGGGCCGAAGTCCCGCTGCTGTCAACCCACGGCAGCCGGCGTGGATTGAACCACCTTTGGGACGGCGGGACATGGCGGCGCGGGCGGGCTCCGGGGTCCTGGGGGGGGCGCGGGGCGATCTGGCCCCAGGGGGTGCCCCCACGGTGGCCTGGCCCGCGATCAGGGCCCACCGATCCGCGGGCGGGCCTGTGCTGTGGGGGCACTCTTTTCCTTCCGCCTTCGCCACGGTCTCCACCATGGCGGAGGCGGAAGAGACTCCCTCCACTGCGCATGCGCGGGGATGCAGTGAGCGGCCGCTGACGCTCCCGCGCATGCGCCGTCCGGCAAAGTCAGTTTCGCACCAGCTGGCGGGGCACCAAAGGCCTTTCCCGCCAGCCGGCGGGGCGGAAATCAGTCCGGCGCGGGTCTAGCCCCTCAAAGTGAGGGCTCGGCTGCTCAAGATGCGGCGACTTCCGCACCTTTGGGGCGACGCGATGCCCGACTGATTTGTGTGTTTTTGGCCCCGATCGGCGGACATCGCGCCGATATCAGAGAATCCCGCCCCAGTTACCAGCGGTGTACCACAGGGATCAGTGCTGGGTCCTCTCCTATTTGTGATTTTTATCAATGACTTGGAGGAGGGGGCTGAAGGGTGGGTCAGTAAATTTGCTGATGACACCAAGATTGGTGGAGTAGTGGATGAGGTGGAGGGCTGTTGTAGGCTGCAAAGAGACATTGATAGGATGCAGAGCTGGGCCGGAAAATGGCAGATGGAGTTTAACGCTGATAAGTGCAAGGTGATTCATTTGGTAGAAAAAATTTGAATGCGGATTACAGGGTCAACAGCAGGGTTCTGTGGAATGTGGAGGAACAGAGAGATCTTGGGGTTCATGTCCACAGATCTCTGAAGG
Organism: Scyliorhinus torazame; assembly: GCF_047496885.1. NCBI lineage: Eukaryota > Metazoa > Chordata > Chondrichthyes > Carcharhiniformes > Scyliorhinidae > Scyliorhinus > Scyliorhinus torazame. The sequence continues at coordinate 1,170,739 of NC_092727.1, forward strand.
TTGCCACTCAAGTGGATAGAGCCGTGAAGAAGGCTTATAGTGTGTTAGCGTTTATTAACAGGGGGCTTGAGTTTAAGAGCCGTGAGGTTATGCTGCAACTATACATGATCCTGGTGAGACCACATTTGGAGTATTGTGTGCAGTTCTGGTCACCTGATTATAGGAAGGATGTGGAAGCATTGGAAGGAGTGCAAAGGAGATTTACCAGGATGCTGCCTGGTTTGCAGGATAGGTCCTATGAGTAAAAGTTGAGGGAGATAGGGCTTTTCTCTTTGGAGCGGAGGAGGATGAGAGGCGACTTAATAGAGGTTTATAAGATAATGAGGGGGATAGATAGAGTGGACGTTCAGAGACTATTTCCTCAGGTGGATGTAGCTGTTACAAGGGGCATAACTATAAGATTCAGGGTGGGAGATATAGGAGGGAGGTCCGAGGTAGGTTCTTTACTCAGAGAGTGGTTAGGGTGTGGAATGGACTGCCTGCTGTGATAGTGGAGTCGGACACTTTAGGAACTTTCAAGCGGTTATTGGATAGGCACATGGAGCACACCAGAATGACAGGGAGTGGGATAGCTTGATCTTGGTTTCGGACAATGCTCGGCACAACATCGAGGGCCGAAGGGCCGGTTCTGTGCTGTACGGTTCTATGTTCTATATCCGGATAATTGCCGAGATTGCTTGTGAAGAGGTGCAGACGGCAGACTAGCTAAACTGGCCCTCATCAATCAGGGTGTCACGAGGGACAAGCATTCGAGAAATCGTTGACCAACCATGAATCTCTCGTACCTTGGTGATCCCACGACCTGTCCGGCGCTGAGACAGAATAAACAGCAATTGCGATGAAGATAGTGAAGGTGACACTTGCAATGACGATCCCACTTATTCCAGCGATGTCCATCACAACACAATTCTTACACACTGGGATCAGATAGAGAAACGGAGAGAAAATGAAAACTGTAACACAAGAAAAAACCCGGTCTCCAGCGAGACACAAGCTGTATTTATATTGCCCCTTTCACTAAAAGAACCCCAGGAGAATTGTAAAAGAAAACTCGACAGCAAGTTACAGCGGGAGACTAAGGGCTGGATTCTCCGATTTTGTGACTAAGTGCTGACCCCGGAGTGGGAACCCTGGTGTTTTACGCCAGGAAAAACGGCGGAACAGCTGCACCGATTCAGCAGCTCTAAATGGGCTTGCAGCGTCGCCACGTGGAACGTGAACAATTCCAAGGAGAACGATGCCGGACTCGTCGGTTCCGCGATTGGCGCACATGAAGCTCACAAGACGCAGCCGCACTGAAACGGTCCTTCCCCCCCACACACACCATCCCAGCCAACAAGCTGTCTGGAAGGAGAGCAGCTCCACGGTCCAGGGACGCTGAGCTGGACACCATCCTGGGCGCCGAGGCGGAGAGGCAGGTGACCCTGTACCCCGGCCTGGGAGGAAGGCTGCCAGGCGCCGCCGTTCGTCAGCCTGGGCGCAGGTGGCAGAGGTGGTCAGCGCCAGGGGCCACGTTGTCCAGACTGGGATGCAGTGCAGGAAGAAACTGCACGACCCCCTCAGGGCGGCCAGGGTGAGGGGCAGCGCTGTGCCCCGGCACTAACCCCCCCCTCACATACCTGTAACCCGGCCCCTCCCCTCCGGGGGACGGCCGAACCCCCACCCTGCCCCACATGCCAACATCAACACACCCCCTGGGCTGCATGCGTCGGACCATCTAGCAGTGTCGTCGTTTGTGACCCTCCCCCCAGGAGAAGGCCACGCACACAATCGCCGGGAGCGGGAGACGATCGGAGGGAGACCACCAGACGTGCGGTCCCTCACCATGGCCGAGCAGAGGGCAGTGGAGGTGGTCGGTGGCCCGGGGGAAAGGGAGGTGGCTGAGGTGGAATTCGGCTGCGGGCGAGGGAGTGAGACCCTGCTCAGTTGCAGATCCCCAGGAAATATGTGTCGACCCCCCCCCCCACCCCCCCCACCCCAGCCCTCTGTCGAATCATACATGTCGGCCCATCGAGTCCACTCCACCATGCAATGAAAATAAACGAGGTATTTAAGGCCTTCTATGAAGAGCTGTACAGATCCCAGCCCCCAGCGGGGGAAGAGGGGATGAAACGATTCCTAGACCAACTGAGATTCCCGAGGGTGGAAGAGCAGGAGGTGGCTGGCTTGGGGACACCAATTGGGTTGGAGGAGCTGAGCAAGGGTTTGGGGAGTATGCAGGCGGGGAAGGCCCCGGGACCGGACGGGTTCCCATAAGACCATAAGACATAGGAGCGGAAGTAAGGCCATTCGGCCCATCGAGTCCACTCCACCATTCAATCATGGCTGATTTCAACTCCATTTACCCGCTCTCTCTCCATAGCCCTTAATTTCTCGTGAAATCAAGAATTTATCAACTTCTGTCTCAAAGACACTCAACGTCCCGGCCTCCACCGCCCTCTGTGGCAATGAATTCCACAGACCCACCACTCTCTGGCTGAAGAAATGTCTCCTCATCTCTGTTCTAAAGTGACTCCCTTTTATTCTAAGGCTGTGCCCCCGGGTCCTAGTCTCCTCTGTTACTGGAAACAATTTCCCTACATCCACCCTATCTAAGCCATTCATTATCTTGTAAGTTTCTATTAGATCTCCCCTCAACCTCATAAACTCCAATGAATATAATCCCAGGATCCTCAGACGTTCATCGTATGTTAGGCCTACCATTCCTGGGATCATCTGTGTGAATCTCCGCTGGACCCGCTCCAGTGCCAGTATGTCCTTCCTGAGGTGTGGGGCCCAAAATTGCTCACAGTATTCTAAATGGGGCCTAACTAATGCTTTATAAAGCTTCAGAAGTACATCCCTGCTTTTATATTCCAAGCCTCTTGAGATGAATGACAACATTGCATTTGCTTTCTTAATTACGGATTCAACCTGCAAGTTTACCTTTAGAGAATCCTGGACTAGGACTCCCAAGTCCCTTTGCACTTCAGCATTATGAATTTTGTCACCGTTTAGAAAATAGTCCATGCCTCTATTCTTTTTTCCAAAGTGCAAGACCTCGCATTTGCCCACGTTGAATTTCATCAGCCATTTCTTGGACCACTCTCCTAAACTGTCTAAATCTTTCTGCAGCCTCCCCACCTCCTCCATACTACCTGCCCCTCCACCTATCTTTGTATCATCGGCAAACTTAGCCAGAATGCCCCCAGTCCCGTCATCTAGATCGTTAATATATAAAGAGAACAGCTGTGGCCCCAACACTGAACCCTGCGGGACACCACTCGTCACCGGTTGCCATTCCGAAAAAGAACCTTTTATCCCAACTCTCTGCCTTCTGCCTGACAGCCAATCGTCAATCCATGTTAGTACCTTGCCTCGAATACCATGGGCCCTTATTTTACTCAGCAGTCTCCCGTGAGGCACCTTATCAAAGGCCTTTTGGAAGTCAAGATAGATAACATCCATTGGCTCTCCTTGGTCTAACCTATTTGCTATCTCTTCAAAGAACTCTAACAGGTTTGTCAGGCATGACCTCCCCTTACTAAATCCATGCTGACTTGTCCTAATCCGACGCTGCACTTCCAAGAATTTAGAAATCTCATCCTTAACGATGGATTCTAGAATCTTGCCAACAACCGAGGTTAGGCTAATTGGCCTATAATTTTCCATCTTTTTCCTTGTTCCCTTCTTGAACAGGGGGGTTACAATAGCGATTTTCCAATCCTCTGGGACTTTCCCTGACTCCAGTGACTTTTGAAAGATCATAACTAACGCCTCCACTATTTCTTCAGCTACCTCCTTTAGAACTCTAGGATGTAGCCCATCTGGGCCCGGAGATTTATCAATTTTTAGACCTCTTAGTTTCTCTAGCACTTTCTCCTTTGTGATGGCTCCCATATTCAACTCTGCCCCCTAACTCTCCTGTATTGTTGGGATATTACTCATGTCTTCTACTGTGAAGACTGACGCAAAGTACTTATTTAGTTCCTCAGCTATTTCCTTGTCTCCCATCACTAGATTACCAGCGTCATTTTGGAGCGGCCCAATGTCTACTTTTGCCTCCCGTTTGTTTTTAATGTATTTAGAGAAACTTTTACTATCATTCCTAATGTTACTGGCTTGCCTACCTTCATATTTGATCCTCTCTTTCCTTATTTCTCTCTTTGTTATCCTCTGTTTTTGTAGACTTCCCAATCTTCTGACTTCCCACTACTCTTTGCCACATTATAGGCTTTCTCTTTTCCTTTGATGCATTCCCTAACTTCCTTTGTCAGCCATGGCTGCCTAATTCCCCCCCTCTGATAACCTTTCTTTTCTTTGGGATGAACCTCTGTACTGTGTCCTCAATTACTCCCAGAAACTCCTGCCATTGCTGTTCTACTGTCTTTCCCACTAGGCTCTGCTCCCAGTCAATTTTCGTCAGTTCCTCCCTCATGCCCCCGTAGTTACCTTTATTTAACTGTAACACCTTTACATCTGATTCTACCTTCTTTCTTTCAAATTGGAGATTGAATTCTACCGTATTATGATCACTGCCTCCTAAGTGTTCCCTTACTTTAAGATCTTTAATCAAGTCTGGCTTACATAACACTAAGTCCAGAATGGCCTGTTCCCTCGTGGGCTCCATCACAAGCTGTTCCAAAAAGCCCTCCTGTAAACATTCAATGAATTCCCTTTCCTTGGGTCCACTGGCAGCATTATTTACCCAGTCCACCTGCATATTGAAGTCCCCCATGATCACTGTGACCTTGCCTTTCTGACATGCACTTTCTATTTCGTGGTGCATTTTTTGCCCCCAGTCCTGACCACTGTTAGGAGGCCTGTACATAACTCCCATTATGGTTTTTTTGCCTTTGTGGTTCCTCGACTCTACCCACACAGACTCCACATCATCTGACCCTATGTCGTTTAGTGCTATTGATTTAATTTCATTCCTAATTAACAAGGCAACCCCGCCCCCTCTGCCCACCTCTCTGTCTTTTCGATAGGTTGTGAATCCCTGGATGTTTAAATGCCAGTCCTGAACCCCCTGCAACCACGTCTCTGTGATGCCAACCACATCATACCTGCCAGTCACAATCTGGGCCACAAGCTCATCTACCTTGTTCCGTACACTGTGCGCATTTAAATATAGCATCTTTAATTCTCTATTGACCGTCCCTTTTTGTTTTCTTAGTGTGGTGGACCTTGGTTTACTGAGCCTTTCCATACACTGTGTCATATTTTGTGGGATGGGGACTATCGTAACCTCTCCTGAGTTCTGTCTTTTCGTGCTTTTTTGTATTCCTAAGCAGCTACGCTTCCCACTGATTACTTCACCTCTTGGTTCCCTGACTTTCCCTTCCCCCCAATCTCTAGTTTAAAGTCCTATTGACCACCCTATTTACTCTTTTCACCAGAACACTGGTCCCAGCTCGGTTCAGGTGGAGACCATCCCAACGGTATAGGTCCCCCCTGTCCCAAAACTGATGCCAGTGTCCCATGAAAAGGAACCCCTCTTTCCCAAACCACTCTTTCAGCCACGTGTTAACTTCCCTTATTCTTGCCTCCCTATGTCAATTTGCACGTGGCTCGGGCAGTAATCCGGAGATTATGACCTTTGAGGACTTGTTTTTTAATTTGAACCCTAGCTCTTTATAATCTTTAAACTTGGGCGTCATTCTCCGATCCCCCGCCGGGTCGGAGAATCGCCGGGTGCTGGCGTGAATCCCGCCCCCGCCGGTTGCCGAAGTCTCCGGCACCGGAGATTCGGCGGGGGCGGGAATCACGCCGCGCCGGTTGGCGGGCCCCCCCGCTCGATTCTCCGGCCCGAATGGGCCGAAGTCCCGCCGATAAATTGCCTGTCCCGCCGGCGTAAATTAAAGTACCTTTCTTACCGGCGGGACAAGGTGGCGCGGGCGGGCTCCGGGGTCCTGGGGGGGGCGCGGGGCGATCTGACCCCGGGGGGTCCCCCACGGTGGTCCAGCCCGCGATCGGCGCCCACCGATCCGCAGGCGGGCCTGTGCCGTGGGGGCACTCTTTCCCTTCCGCCTCCGCCACGGTCTCCACCTTTGGGGCGGCGCGATGCCCGTCTGATTAGCGCCGTTTTGGGCGCCAGTCGGCGGACATCGCGCCGTTTGGGGAGAATTTTGCCCCAGGTCCTCTTTTCTAGACTTGCCTATGTTGTTGGTACCGACATGGACCACAACAACTGGATCCTCCCCCTCCCTCTCCAGTATCCTTTCAAGCCGGTCAGAGATGTCCCGCACCCTAGCACCGGGCAGGCAACATACCATGCGGGACTCTTTATCCTGCTCACAAAGGATACTGGGCGAGATTCTCTGACCCCCCGCCGGATTGGAGAATCGCCGGGGGCTGGCGTGAATCCCGCCCCCGCTGGTTGCCGAATTCTCCACCACCGGATATTCGGCGGGGGCGGGAATCACGCCGCGCCGGTTGGCGGGCCCCCCCCGCGATTCTCCGGCCCAGATGGGCCGAAGTCCCGCCGCTAAAATGCCTGTTCCGCCGGCGTGGATTAAACCACCTACCTTACCGGCGGGACAAGGTGGCGCGGGCGGGCTCCGGGGTCCTGGGGGGGGCGCGGGGCGATCTGGCCCCGGGGGGGTGCCCCCACGGTGGCCTGGCCCGCGATCGGGGCCCACCGATCCGCGGGCGGGCCTGTGCCGTGGGGGCACTCTTTTCCTTCCGCCTTCGCCACGGTCTCCACCATGACGGAGGCGGAAAAGACTCCCTCCACTGCGTATGCGCGGGAATGCCGTCAGCGGCCGCTGACGCTCCCGCGCATGCGCCGCCCGGAGATGTCATTTCCGCGCCAGCTGGCGGGGCACCAAAGGCCTTTTCCGCCAGCTGGCGGGGCGGAAATTCGTCTGGTGCGGGCCTAGCCCCTTAAGGTTGGGGCTCGGCCCCCAAAGATGCGGAGCATTCCGCATCCTTTGGGGCGGCGCGATGCCCGACTGATTTGCGCCGTTTTGGGCGCCAGTCGGCGGACATCGCGCCGTTTCCGGAGAATTTCACCCACTATCTAGCCCCCTGATAATAGAATCCCCTCCAACTACAACTTGCCTATTTACTCCCTCCCCTTGAATGGCCTGCTGAACCATGGTGCCTTGGTCAGCCTACTCATCCTTCCTGCAGCCCTGTCCGCCATCCACACAGGGAGCAAGTGCCTCATACCTGTTGGACAGGGTCAAGGGCTGAGGCTCCTGAGTTCCTGACTGCTGGTTCCCTTTACCTGCCTGACTTGCAGTCACACCCTGCTGTCCCTGGCCACTGGCAGGATTTAAACTACTTACTCTGACAGGTGTGACTGCCTCCTGAAACACAGTGTCCAGGTAAGTCTCCCCCTCCCGGATGTGCCTCAGTGTTTGAAGCTCAGACTCCAGCTCATCAACTCTGAGCCGGAGCTCTTCGAGCAGCCAACACTTACTGCAGATGTGGTCGCTGCAGCTCGCAATGGGATCTGCCAGCTCCCACATCAAGCAGCTCAAGCACATCACCTGACCAGCCATCTCTAATTAATTAATTAGTTTAATTTAAGTTTACGAGTTTAGCTGTGTTTTTTTTTAAATTTGGGGCAGATTTGCTATCAACCAATCAGATCACAGCTTCCCTCTGACATCACGTTTTGTGTCTTACAGGACTTGCAGAGATGGGGCCAGTCCATCCGGAGCCCGCCGCCCCCAGCCAGTGTCGCCCTGGGTGGTACGCATGACTGGCACCAACCCCTGCTCCTGCACACGGATGGACTCCTCCACCTGCCCCTGCAGGTGCTGGAAGCCGGCCGTCATCCCCTCCTGTAGTCCCTGGGTCTCTGACTGCACCTGCACTGTGGCTGGGACTGGATGTTCCAGGAGCAGTTACCAGTGGCGTATCACAGGGATCAGTTCTGGGTCCTCTGCTGTTTGTGATTTTCATTAATGACTTGGATGAGGGAGTTGAAGGGTGGGTCACTAAATTTGCAGACGATACGAAGATTGGTGGAGTTGTGGCTGTTGTCGGCTGCAAAGAGACATAGATAGGATGCAGAGCTGGGCTGAGAAGTGGCAGATGGAGTTTAACTCTGAAAAATGTGAGGTTGTCCATTTTGGAAGGACAAATATGAATGCGGAATACAGGGTTAACGGTAGAGTTCTTGGCAATGTGGAGGAGCAGAGAGATCTTGGGGTCTATGTTCATACATCTTTGAAAGTTGTCACTCAAGCGGATAGAACTGTGCCCGCGTTCATTAACAGAGGGATTGAATTTGAAAATGAAATGAAATGAAATGAAAACTGCTTATTGTCACAAGTAGGCTTCAAATGAAGTTACTGTGAAAAACCCCTAGTCGCCACATTCCAGCGCCTGTTCAGGGAGGCTGGTACAGGGATTGAACCGTGCTGCTGACCTGCCTTGGTCTGCTTTCAAAGCCTGCGATTTAGCCCAGTGTGCTAAACCGGCCCCTGAATTTAAGAGCCGTGAGGTGATGATGCAGCTGTACAAAACCTTGGTAAGGCCACATTTGGAGTACTGTGTACAGTTCTGGTCGCCTCATTTTAGGAACGATGTGGAAGCTCTGGAAAAGGTGCAAAGGAGATTTACCAGGATGTTGCCTGGAATGGAGAGTAGGTCTTACGAGGAAAGGTTGAGGGTGCTAGGCCTTTTCTCATTAGAAATGAAATGAAATGAAAATCGCTTATTGTCACAAGTAGGCTTCAAATTAAGTTACTGTGAAAAGCCCCTAGTCGCCACATTCCGGCGCCTGTTCAGGGACGCTGGTAGGGGAAGGGAGAAGGATGAGGGGCGACTTGATATAGGTTTATAAGATGATCAGGGGAATAGATAGAGTAGACAGTCAGAGACATCTTCCCCGGGTGGAACAAACCATTACAAGGGGACATAAATTTAAGGTGAAAGGTGGAAGATATAGGAGGGATATCAGAGGTAGGTTCTTTACACAGAGAGTAGCGGGGGCATGGAATGCACTGCCTGTGGAAGTAGTTGAGTCGGAAACATTAGGGACCTTCAAGCGGCTATTGGATAGGTACATGGATTACGGTAGAATGATGGGGTGTAGATTAATTTGTTCTTAATCTAGGACAAAAGTTCGGCACAACATCGTGGGCCGAAGGGCCTGTTCTGTGCTGTATTTTCTATGTTCTATTAGCCCGGGACCCGCCTGGGCGGCAGCTGGTTCCTGGGGCCGGGCTGCCCTCCGACCCTCCACCTGCTGTACTGGAGCAGCTGTGTGGTGTACACCAGATGGTGTCCCAGGAGCCTCCTCACTAATGTGCCCAACCGAGGTGATAGTCTCTGAGATGGTGGAGGGTGTTGGAGAAGTCAGTGTCCGCCTCTGACCCGAACTCCAGGGAGTCCTGGGCCTCGGGCCTCAGGCTGATGTTCAGGTTGTTCTCCCCGTTTGTGCTCTGGGGACACCGGCTCTGGCACAGGCTGCGGGCGGGGGCACTGGATTGACGGCCCCATCTCAGGCAGGTCCTGTAAGGCACAGGACAACATGTATGGTTATTCAGCCAGACGGGGTGGGAGCGGTGGGGGGGTTTAGTGATGGAGGGTGAGGGTGGTGTCTGGGTGGGGATGGTGTGAGGGTGAAGGTGGTGTCAGGGTGGGGATGGTGTGTGGGTGAGGGTGGTGTGGGGGTGAGGGTGGTGTGGGGGTGAGGGTGGTGTGGGGGTGAGGGTGGGGTCGCCACACACGTGTCGAGAGACAGCAGTGCTAACCACTGCACCACCGTGCTGCCAACTTGCACCATTTTTTCTGTGGTAAAATGCCACTGTTCCCAAGCCGGTGTCAGCACTTAGACTCAGTAACGGAGAACCGAACCAGGGAGAGTTGTAGGGGTTTGAGGAGGTTACAGAGATAGGGAAGGTTGTAGGGCTTTGAGGAGGTTACAGAGATAGGGAAGGTTGTAGGGGTTTGAGGAGGTTGCAGAGATAGAACATAGAACATAGAACATAGAACAATACAGCGCAGTACAGGCCCTTCGGCCCACGATGTTGCACCGAAACAAAAGCCATCTAACCTACACTATGCCATTATCATCCATATGTTTATCCAATAAACTTTTAAATGCCCTCAATGTTGGCGAGTTCACTACTGTAGCAGGTAGGGCATTCCACGGCCTCACTACTCTTTGCGTAAAGAACCTACCTCTGACCTCTGTCCTATATCTATTACCCCTCAGTTTAAGGCTATGTCCCCTCGTGCTAGCCATTTCCATCCGCGGGAGAAGGCTCTCACTGTCCACCCTATCTAACCCTCTGATCATTTTGTATGCCTCTATTAAGTCTCCTCTTAACCTTCTTCTCTCTAACGAAAACAACCTCAAGTCCATCAGCCTTTCCTCATAAGATTTTCCCTCCATACCAGGCAACATCCTGGTAAATCTCCTCTGCACCCGTTCCAAAGCCTCCACGTCCTTCCTATAATGCGGTGACCAGAACTGTACGCAATACTCCAAATGCGGCCGTACCAGAGTTCTGTACAGCTGCAACATGACCTCCTGACTCCGGAACTCAATCCCTCTACCAATAAAGGCCAACACTCCATAAGCCTTCTTCACCACCCTATCAACCTGGGTGGCAACTTTCAGGGATCTATGTACATGGACACCTAGATCCCTCTGCTCATCCACACTTTCAAGAACTTTTCCATTAGCCAAATATTCCACATTCCTGTTATTCCTTCCAAAGTGAATCACCTCACACTTCTCTACATTAAACTCCATTTGCCACCTCTCAGCCCAGCACTGCAGCTTATCTATATCCCTCTGTAACCTGCTACTTCCTTCCACACTATCGACAACACCACCGACTTTAGTATCGTCTGCAAATTTACTCACCCACCCTTCTGCGCCTCCCTCTAGGTCATTGATAAAAATGACAAACAGCAACGGCCCCAGAACAGATCCTTGTGGTACTCCACTTGTGACTGAACTCCATTCTGAACATTTCCCATCAACCACCACCCTCTGTCTTCTTTCAGCTAGCCAATTTCTGATCCACATCTCTAAATCACCCTCAATCCCCAGCCTCCGTATTTTCTGCAATAGCCTACCGTGGGGAACCTTATCAAACACTTTACTGAAATCCATATACACCACATCAACTGCTCTACCCTCGTCTACCTGTTCAGTCACCTTCTCAAAGAACTCGATAAGGTTTGTGAGGCATGACCTACCCTTCACAAAGCCATGCTGACTATCCCTGATCATATTATTCCTATCTAGATGATTATAAATCTTGTCTCTTATAATCCCCTCCAAGACTTTACCCACTACAGACGTGAGGCTCACCGGTCTATAGTTGCCGGGGTTGTCTCTGCTCCCCTTTTTGAACAAAGGGACCACATTTGCTATCCTCCAGTCCTCTGGCACTATTCCTGTAGCCAATGATGACATAAAAATCAAAGCCAATGGTCCAGCAATCTCTTCCCTGGCCTCCCAGAGAATCCTAGGATAAATCCCATCAGGTCCCGGGGACTTATCTATTTTCAGCCTGTCCAGAATTGCCAACACCTCTTCCCTACGTACCTCAATGCCATCTAATCTATTTACCTGGAGCTCAGCATTCTCCTCCGCAACATTATCTTTTTCCTGAGTGAATACTGACGAAAAATATTTATTTAGTATCTCGCCTATCTCTTCAGACTCTACACACAACTTCCCATCCCTGTCCTTGACTGGTCCTACTCTTTCCCTAGTAATTCGCTTATTTCTGACATACCTATAGAAAGCTTTTGGGTTTTCCTTGATCCTTCCTGCCAAATACTTCTCATGTCCCCTCCTTGCTCGTCTTAGCTCTCTCTTTAGATCCTTCCTCGCTACCTTGTAACTATCCATCGCCCCAACTGAAACTTCACACCTCATCTTCACATAGGCCTCCTTCTTCCTCTTAACAAGAGATTCCACTTCTTTGGTAAACCACGGTTCCCTCGCTCGGCACCTTCCTCCCTACCTGACCGGTACATACTTATCAAGAACACGCAGTAGCTGATCCTTGAACAAGCTCCACTTATCCAGTGTGTCCAAAACTTGCAGCCTACTTCTCCACCTTATCCCCCCCAAGTCACGTCTAATGGCATCATAATTTCCCTTCCCCCAGCTATAACTCTTGCCCTGCGGTGTATACTTATCCCTTTCCATCCTTAACGTAAACGTCACCGAATTGTGGTCACTGTCCCCAAAGTGCTCACCTACCTCCAAATCCAACACCTGGCCTGGTTCATTACCCAAAACCAAATCCAATGTGGCCTCGCCTCTTGTTGGCCTGTCAACAAACTGTGTCAGGAAACCCTCCTGCACACACTGTACAAAAAACGACCCATCTATTGTACTCGAACTATATCTTTTCCAGTCAATATTTGGAAAGTTAAAGTCTCCCATAATAACTACCCTGTTACTTTCGTTCTTATCCAGGATCATCCTCGCCATCCTTTCCTCTACATCCCTAGAGCTATTTGGAGGCCTATAGAAGACTCCCAACAGTGTGACCTCTCCTTTCATGTTTCTAACCTCAGCCCATACTACCTCGGAAGATGAGTCCCCATCTAGCATCCTCTCCGCCACCGTAATACTGCTCTTGACTAGCAGCGCCACACCTCCCCCTCTTTTGCCTTCTTCTCTGAGCTTACTAAAACACCGAAACCCCGGAACCTGCAACATCCATTCCTGTCCCTGCTCTATCCATGTCTCCGAAATGGCCACAACATCGAAGTCCCAGGTACCAACCCATGCTGCCAGTTCCCCTACCTTATTTCGTATACTCCTGGCATTGAAGTAGACACACTTCAAACCACCTACCTGAACACTGGCCCCCTCCTGCGATGTCAAATCTGAGCTCCTGACCTCTATACTCTCATTCTCCCTTACCCTAAAACTACAATCCAGGTTCCCATGCCCCTGCTGCATTAGTTTAAACCCCCCCAAAGAGCACTAACAAATCTCACCCCCAGGATATTTGTGCCCCGCAGGTTCAGATGTAGACCATCCTGTTTGTAGAGGTCCCACCTTCCCCAGAAAGAGCCCCAGTTATCCAGAAATCTGAATCCCTCCCGCCTGAAAGATAGGGAGGGTTGTAGGAGTTTGAGGAGATTACAGAGGTAGGGAAGGTTGGAAGGGTTTGAGGAGGTTACAGAGATAGGGAAGGTTGTAGGGGTTTGAGGAGGTTACAGAGATAGGGAGGGATGTAGGAGTTTGAGGAGATTACAGAGATAGGGAAGGTTGTAGGGGTTTGAGGAGGTTACAGAGATAGGGAGGGTTGTAGGGCTTTGAGAAGGTTGCAGAGGTACGGAGGGTTGTAGGAGTTTGAGGAGGTTACAGAGATAGGGAGTGTTGTACGGGATTGAGGAGGTTCGAGAGATAGGGAGGATTGTCGGATATTACAGTGATAGGAAGGGTTGTAGTGGTTTGAGTAGGTTACAGAGGTAGGGTGGGTTGTAGGGCTGAAGGTGGTTACAGAGATAGGGAGGGTTGTAGGGGTTTGAGGAGGTTGCAGAGATAGGGAGAGTTGTAGTAGTTTGTGGAGGTTACAGAGATAGGGAGAGTTGTAGGGGTTTGAGGCGGTTGCAGAGATAGGGAGAGTTGTAGTAGTTTGTGGAGGTTACAGAGATAGGGAGAGGTGTAGGGGTTTGAGGCGGTTGCAGAGATAGGGAGGGTTGTAGGGGTTTGAGGAGTTTACAGAGATAGGGAGGGCTGTAGTGAGATGAGGAGATTACAGTGATTTGGAGCTTTGTAGGACATTACAGAGATAGGGAGGGTTGTAGGATTTGAGGAGGTTACAGAGATAGGGAGAGTTGTAGGGGATTGAGGAGGTTACAGAGATAGGGAGAGTTGTAGGGGATTGAGGAGGTTCGAGAGATAGGGAGGATTGTCAGATATTACAGAGATAGGAAGGGTTGTAGTGGTTTGAGTAGGTTACAGAGGTAGGGTGAGTTGTAGGGCTGAAGGTGGTTACAGAGATAGGGAGGGTTGTAGCGGTTTGAGGAGGTTGCAGAGATAGGGAGAGTTGTAGTAGTTTGTGGAGGTTACAGAGATAGGGAGAGTTGTAGGGGTTTGAGGTGGTAACAGAGATAGGGAGGGATGTAGGGGTTTGAGGAGTTTACAGAGAAAAGGAGGGCTGTAGTGAGATGAGGAGATTACAGTGATTTGGAGCTTTGTAGGACGTTACAGTGATAGGGAGGGTTGTAGGATTTGAGGAGGTTACAGAGATAGGGAGAGTTGTAGGGGATTGAGGAGGTTACAGAGATAGGGAGAGTTGTAGGGGTTTGAGGAGGTTGCAGAGATCGGGAAGGTTGTAGGGCTTTGAGGAGGTTACAGAGATAGGGAGAGTTGTAGGAGTTTGGGGAGGTTACAGAGATAGGGAAAGTTGTAGGGGTTTGAGGAGGTTACAGCGATAGGGAGGGTTGTAGGAGTTTGAGGAGGTTCGAGAGATAGGGAGGGTTGTCGGACGTTACAGAGATAGGAAGGGTTGTAGTGGTTTGAGTAGGTTTTCAGAGGTAGGTGGGTTGTAGGGCTGAAGGTGGTTACAGAGAAAGGGAAGGTTGTAGGTGTTTGAGGTGGTTAGAGTGATAGGGTGGGTAATAGGGGTTTATGGAGGTTGCAGAGAGAGGGTGGGTTGTAGGGGTTTGAGGAGGTTGCAGAGATAGGGAAGGTTGTAGGGGTTTGAGGTACAGAGATAGGGAGGGTTGTAGGGGTTTGAGGAGGTTACAGAGATAGGGAGAGTTGTAGGGGTTTGAGGAGGTTGCAGAGATAGGGAGGGTTGTAGTGAGATGCGGAGATTACAGCGATTTGGAGGGTTGTAGGACATTACAGAGATAGGGAGGGTTGTAGGATTTGAGGGGGTTACAGAGATAGGGAGAGTTGTAGGGGTTTGAGGTACAGAGATAGGGAGGGTTGTAGGGGTTTGAGGAGGTTACAGAGATAGGGAGAATTGTAGGGGCTTGAGTAGGTTCGAGAGATAGGGAGGGTTGTCGGTCGTTACAGAGATTGGAAAGGTTGTAGGATTTGAGGAGGTTACAGAAATAGGGAGGGTTGTAGGAGTTTGAGGAGGTTCGAGAGATAGGGAGGATTGTCGGACGTTACAGAGGTATGAAGGGTGTAGTGGTTTGAGTAGGTTACAGAGGTAGGGTGGGTTGTAGGGCTGAAGGTGGTTAGAGATAGGGAAGGTTGTAGGTGTTTGACGAGGTTAGAGAGATAGGATGGGTTGTAGGGGTTTGAGGAGGTTGCAGAGATAGGGAAGGTTGTAGTGGTTTGATGAGGTTACAGAGATAGGGAGGGTTGTCGGACATTACAGAGATAGGGAGGGTTGTAGTAGTTTTAGGAGATTACAGAGATAGGGTGGGTTGTGGGGGTTTGAGGAAGTTGCAGAGATAGGATGAGATGTAGGGGTTTGAGGAGGTTACAGAGGTAGGGAGAGTTGTAGAGGTTTGAGAAGGTTACAGAGATAGGGAGTGTTGTACTGGATCGCGGAGGTTACAGAGATAGGGAGGGTTGTAGTGGTTTGATGAGGTTACAGAGATAGGGAGGGTTGTAGTGGTTTGATGAGGTTACAGAGATAGGGAGGGTTGTAGGGGTTTGAGAAGGTTACAGAGATAGAGAGGATTGTAGGCGCTGGAGGAGGTTACAGAGATAGGGAGGCTTGTAGGATGTTATAGAGATAGGGAGGGTTGTAGTTGTTTGAGGAGATTACAGAGATAGGGACGGTTGTCGGGGTTTGAAGAGGTTACAGAGATAGGGAGGGCTATAGGGGTTTGAGGAGGTTACAGAGATAGGGGAGAGTTGAAGGGGCTGGAGGAGGTTGCAGATAGTGAGGGTTTAGGGGCTGGAGGAGGGTCTAGATAGTGAGGGT
Organism: Scyliorhinus torazame; assembly: GCF_047496885.1. Classification (NCBI taxonomy): domain Eukaryota; kingdom Metazoa; phylum Chordata; class Chondrichthyes; order Carcharhiniformes; family Scyliorhinidae; genus Scyliorhinus; species Scyliorhinus torazame. The sequence continues at coordinate 1,186,560 of NC_092727.1, forward strand.
TGTCTGGGCTGGAGGAGGTTTCAGATAGTGAGGGTTGTAGGGTCTGCAGGAGGGTCTAGATAGTGAGGGTTGGAGGGGATGGAGGAGGTTGCAGATAGTGAGGATTGGATGGGATGGAGGAGGTTGCAGATAGTGAGTGTTGTAGGGGCTGGAGGAGGCTGCAGATAGTGAGGATTGTAGGGGCTGGAGGAGGTTGCAGATAGTGAGTGTTGTAGGGGCTGGAGGAGGTTGCAGATAGTGAGGGTTGTAGGGGCTGGAGGAGGTTGCAGATAGTGAGGGTTGTAGGGGCTGGAGGAGGTTGCAGATAGTGAGGATTGAAGGGGATGTCAAATGCTTTGTGATGTCTGCAGTGTTGTGAGGTGGTTTATGTCATGATATTCAAACACGCACATCATGATAGACACACCAACAGACAAATCAGAACACACAACACCACAACCAATCACAGACAAAGACAGGGACAGTATAAAAGGACAAACACGACACCTGGTGGGCAGTAGATCTGGGGACAAGGACAACGACAAGACCTGTTTTAACATCACAGACAGGGAGTCCCCACGTGCAGAGTATCAAGACAAAACTGTAGATAGTAAGTTTGAATCAAACAGCGTTGTACCAAATACAACTGTGTTGGCTCATCTGTGTGTCAGAACGCCCAACACCACATGGTACAGGAGTGGATCGATACCTGCCGACTAACCTGCCATTCTGGTCATGGACCTCATCAATAAACCGCAGCCGTTGCAAGTCGCGGGGAACCTTGGTACCAATTGGAAGCTCTTCAAGCAGCGATTCGACCTGTACATCCGAGCCAACGAGAAACAGAGTGCCTCGGACGAAACAAAGATTGCAGTGCTCCTCTCCTACGCAGTGTGGTGTTGGGTGCTCTGGTGCACAGATGAGCCAACACAGTTGTATGTGGTACAACTCTATTTTATTATAACTCTTATAATACAGTTCGTTCTGGATACTCTGCACGTGCTGTCTCCCTGAGTGTGTTTGGCAATAGAAGTGTCCTGGTTCTCCTCTGCAGCTAATACTGACCACCAGGGGTCGTGTCTGTGCTTTTATATCTTTCTGTCATTGGTTGTGGTGTTGTGTGTTCTGATTTGTCTGTTGGTGTGTCTATCATGATGTGTGTGTTTGAATATCATGACATCCCCCCTTTTTACAAAGACAAGTGCCTACGTGGTTATAAATATAATTGTGTCGTGAGTGCATCTAAGAGTGTGCGTTTGTGTTGTGTACAGCGTGTGTTTATGACGTAACTATTTACATGGGGCGATGTCGGGTGCGTCACACTAACAAGGTTGTACCATAACAAAACTTGGATGCGAGAGAAAAAAAAAAACTTGAACATTGGTCCGGTCAGACGATATCTGGAACAATAAACAACAACAGGTTATAATACAGAAGTGTTTGACTTTTTGAACGTATTAACAGCGTTATAAGTCCAGTCTAATGGGTGACCGCCTCAAGAATGGGCTGGTCCTCAAGCCGGTTCAGCTGTGGAGATTTGGGGTCACACTGGTTCACCTTGGACTGTTGGAGGTGATGCTGTTGCCGAAGTCTCTACTTTACCATTTGTTGTACTTCGTGCAGTGCTTGGTTTTTTCATTCGTGCAAATATAACATTCAACATCTTTGTTAGTGGTGCCCTGGCTGTGGTTTGGTTCTGGTGGCGATGGAAGGGGCATGATCCGTGGCATCTCCACGAAGTCATCCTTGGGAACCAGTGGAGGATCCGGCGTGTGCGTACGGTGCAGTTGCGAGCGTGGAAGGCGGCACAAAGCCCGCAGATTTCGCCTACGCACCAATCCATCCGCCCTGCATGCCAGGAACAAGGTGGAGTCTGTTTTCTTTTTATGTTTGTGGTGGACGGCATCTTGTAGCCGATGGGTCGTTGCCATCGAAGTAGCACCATCACTAATATCATGCAAGGCGATGACTGTGCCAGATGTGGAAGTTGGCCAAGACCGTGTACGCTGGTTCCGGCCACCTGCTGTGCCGGAAGGGCGACTCCGCAGAGAAACGTCGAAGCATGTCGCCTTGGAGAGAGAATTGTTGCTCGCATCAACTTCTGGCGATGGCGCGAGTTGGTGTGTCCATCTTGGACCGCCGGTGCTGGTTGCCACTGCCGACCCAGTGGGACTGCCACGCGATCCATTCCCTGTCGCCGTGGCATCTGCCGTCACCCTGAGCGTGCCATCACCGAGGCCGCGACACCGCCCGTCCGGAGCAAGGTCTGGCGTGCGCAAATCAGAGTCGGCGCTTGGCTGCTCCCCATCTGGAGTCCGGTCTGCCTTCCGTCGATGCCCCCCGTCCGGAGTCCCAACAGGTTCACTGGAGGCAGCCGAGATTCCCTGAAGCTGCACTTCTGGAGTCGGAACATGCAGGAATGCACCAACCAGTGGAGAGGCTCGAGCCATCGAGGGTGGAAGCGGTGCGCCGCCACCGCAGTCGTCAGTGGTCCCACCGTGATCGTTGAGTGCCTCGGTACGCACTAGGCGAGGTCTGTCACCTTGCACCTTTTGCATGGGAAGTGGGATGCTGTCGTCACTCGTCTCACATCCCGTGGATAGATCGTCATTAGCAGCTTGCTGTTCACTAGGGTTGGGTAAATTGTCAGAGTTTTCATCTGGTGGTGCACACCATGTCGGTGGACTGTCATTGTCTTGCCATTGTCCGTCATTTGGGCTTTTCTTCTTTGGAACTTTAAATCTTCCCCCAGACATTGCAGAACCTTGTTTATTACCCCCAAATTCTCCCATATGTATGGTCTCGAATATAGGATCCACTGTTTCTATCGACATTGTACCATTTTCCAAAGAACATTCCGCTTCACTTTTCTTCTCAGGTACCTCATATGTAACTTTGTTTAATGTACATGCCTTCATGGTCTCTGGGTCTGATTTTGCTGGGACTGGCATGGTCACAGTCTCTCTTTTACTGTTCTCAATTGCCCACATTATACTCCCCATACATAACTGCTTAATCACTGGGGTTAGTGTGGTACAATGGATAATCGGGTCGACCTTATCTGCATCTGCACCATTAGTGGAAAGCACACTTGGTTCACTTGAAACTGCTGTGGGTTTTAAATTCGTTATCTGGCTACTCGATGTCGGTGTCCTCAGGATTCTTGCTCCAATGTTCTGCTCAATAATCAGTGGAGTATGTATAGGTTCAATGCAATTAATGTTCCCCTCCAGGTTTGAAGAGTCATTACTGACTAACTGCTGGTCTCCGAAGTTGGGATTTTGCGGCATTGTGTTGAAGGGAGACATTTGTCCCTGCTGTAGATATGATTCAGGTTGTGTTATTTCCATTACCTGAGGATCAATGTCTTGTCCATTTTTTCGATCCGTACTAAAACACTGGCAATTCTCAGTCTGCTCCTTGCAAGTTAAACATTCAATTAATTTCGTTAGCAAGTCCTCAGCATCCTTCTGTGGCCGTGCAGCATTATTAATCTCTGTTCGGCTACAATGATCCTGAAGGTCAGCGCATAAACCTTTTTTCTTCGGGCTTGGACGAGGCGATTCCTTTGGCTTGTCTTCAGTTGGGCTTGAACAGTCTTCAGCGCTGTGCCCTTTATTGTAGCATGAGAGACCGTCATGGTCATGCTGCTGTGTAGTGGAGCATGGTAGGCTGTTATAGCCTTCTTGCTGTTCACGGGAGCATGGCAGACTTGCATCGTCTGCCGCTGGTTGGTCAGGAGAGGTTGCTAGACCCTCATGGTCTTGTTCCTGCAAGGACTGCGCTCTGGAGTCTTGCGTTCCTTCCATCGTGGAGTCCGTCCACGAGCTCTCTGTGGAGGCTTGTGACACTGGAGTCACTTCTTGTTCGTGCAAGGACTGCGCTCTGGAGTCTTGCGTTGCTTCTATCGTGGAGGCTGTCCACGAGCTCTCTGTGGAGGCTTGTGACACTGGAGTCACTTCTTGTTCGTGCAAGGACTGCGCTCTGGAGTCTTGCATTTCTGCAATTGTGGAGGCTGTCCACGAGCTCTCTGTGGAGGCTTGTGACACTGGAGTCACTTCTGGTTCATGCGAGGACTGCACTCTGGAGTCTTGCATGTCTTCTTTCATAGAGTCGGGAACGTTGAGCGGGACGTGGACCACGCTCTGTGTGGCAGCAGGGCACTCTCCGTGTGCTTGCACCGCTCCCTGTCTGTTAATGTCAGGCTGCAGCATCATCCGGTACTGATAAGTTGGAACGTCATATCTGCTGGATTGAAGATCCTCAAATCCGAAAAATGAATCCGCATCTGCGTCGGATTCAATGTGGGGGCCGCCAATGTGCAACACGAAAGGTTCGTCCGAGTCATAGTCATATAGGACCACGGAGCTATCATTTGGCTCGCGAGGTCCGGAAACACTGTAAAAATCGTCATCGAAGTATTCAAGGTCGGAATCATCGGCTTGTGCGTAGGTAACTGCTTGTCGGAGGGTTCTTCGGAGGTTAAATTCATCTCCTGGGTCAATTTGCGGCACTGTGCTGTCATTCCAGGTGAAGGAAGGTTGTTTTACAGCTTTAACAGATTTTTGTTTTTTTGATTTGGGACGTTTCCCTTTTAAATTGGATTTGGGACATTTCCCTTTTAAATTGGTGCAGTCTGGGGCCTCTGACATCCTGACGCTCGGTATGTAGCACGTAGGAAGCGACTGCGCATGCTCAGATCGCTGTTCCTTTACCGATGGCCGTTTTCTTGACTGCGCATGCGCAGCATCTCGCGCATGCGCAAACGAAACTTCCGGTTCTGCGCACTTCTCGCGCAACTGTGCTAGCGTGATACCTTTAGCAAGATGGCCGCCGACCTCGACCCAGCCTTTTCTCAGGCCCGGGATTTCGGGCTCCGGGATCCCAGCCACGAGGTGAGTACTGCAGCTTTTCTTACCTTTAAGTCCCCATTGGATTGCGTATTCTTCACAGTACTTGGAGAATTTGCCCAGGACTGCCTGGTAATCGTGCCTTTGCTGCCTCCTGAAGAACCTGAACCTTCTGAACATTGCTCTTGCCCTTGCACCGGCGACGGTGAGGAGAAATTCAATTTTTTCCTTATCATCCAGGTCCTTGAGTTCAGCTGTCGCCAGGAACAACTCGAACATTTGCCGGAATTGCCGCCAGTTTTCGTGGAGGTCGCCGTCGCACTGGAGCGCCTGCGGAACCGGGAGCTCGTACATCATGCCTGGGCACTGCTGGTTGTCTCTGTACACTGAGGTATGCCGGCAGGTATCGATCCACTCCTGTACCATGTGGTGTTGGGTGCTCTGGTGCACAGATGAGCCAACACAGTTGTATGTGGTACAACTCTATTTTATTATAACTCTTATAATACAGTTCGTTCTGGATACTCTGCACGTGCTGTCTCCCTGAGTGTGTTTGGCAATAGAAGTGTCCTGGTTCTCCTCTGCAGCTAATACTGACCACCAGGGGTCGTGTCTGTGCTTTTATATCTTTCTGTCATTGGTTGTGGTGTTGTGTGTTCTGATTTGTCTGTTGGTGTGTCTATCATGATGTGTGTGTTTGAATATCATGACACGCAGGTCAGCACGCCCTCGATGTCTTCAACTCACTGGTGTTCGAAGAAGGCGAAAACCAATCCAAGTATGACACAGTCATCCTCAAGCTAGACCAGCACTTTAATGTTGAAGTGAATGAAAGTTTTGAAAGATATCTCTTTCAGCAACGCCTGCAAGGTAAGGAGGAGCTTTTTCAACCCTTTTTGACGCACCTCCGAATTCTAGCGCAGTCCTGCGGTTACGGCAACACCTCAGAGTCCATGATCAGGGACCAGATTGTTTTTGGCGTTGCCTCCAGTGGCCTACGCCAGCAGCTTCTTAAATTCAAAAGCCTCACCTTAGCGTCTGCAGTGGAAGCCTGTATCCTCCACGAGAATGCAACCAGCCGTTTTGCCCGATTTCAGGCGTCCGAGTTGGCACGGAGGGGGTCCCCAGCCGTCAAATCGGCAAGCCAGGCCGCCCACAACGCCAAACGCATCCAGGCCATCGATTATCTCCCGACCCGCGGTCCCGACGAGAGCGGCCGCTTCCCGCGCTTTTCGTGGTCTCCCGCGCTTGTGCGCGCCAAAACCAACGGCAACATCGAGGGACGCACCGCACAGGCGCGCCCAATGCAAGATCGCACTGCGCATTCGCAGTGGCGCAACAAACGCCGTGACGTCACCTTCCGTCTGGACACCGGCGCATCCGCCAACCTGATTGCATATTCTGAATTCCAGGCCATGAAGGTCAAACCACCCATCACGCCATCCCGGCTCAAGATGGTTGATTATAACGGGAACGTCATCCCGTCCATGGGTTCTTGCCAGCTACAGGTAACTCACAAAACGCACACGGCCACACTCCCCTTCGAAGTTGTTGGCTCATCAAAAGATTTGTTACTGGGCGCACAGGCGTGTAAGGTCCTTCACCTGGTACAGCGCATTATGTCTCTCTCTCCAGATGAGAAGGCATGGGGACATTGCCATACACTTACAAGATTCGCCTCAAACCGGACGCCATCCCGGTCGTTCACGCACCTCGCAGGGTTCCTGCGCCACTCAAAGACCACCTCAAGTTGCAGCTGCAGGCTCTTCAGGACCAAGGGGTCCTATCCAGGGTCACGGAGCCCACGCCATGGGTCAGCTCCATGGTCTGTGTAAAAAAGCCCTCTGGCGAGCTCCGCATATGCATAGATCCTAAAGATCTAAATAACAACATTATGCGGGAACACTATCCCATCCCCAAACAAGAGGAAATCACCAGCGAGATGGCCAAGCCAAAATATTTACCAAACTGGATGCGTCCAAAGGATTTTGGCAGATCCAATTGGACCCGGCCAGCCGAAGGCTATGCACGTTTAACACCCCTTTCGGCAGATTCTGCTACAACCGGATGCCATTTGGCATCATCTCGGCATCTGAGGTTTTCCACCGAATCATGGAGCAGATGATGGAAGGCATCGAAGGGGTACGTGTATATGTGGACGATATCATCATTTGGTCCACCACTCCGCAGGAGCACATGCATCGTCTACGACGCGTCTTCGCCCGCATACGCCAAAATGGCCTGCGCCTCAACCACGCCAAGTGTGCCTTTGGCCAGACTGAGCTGAAGTTCCTCGGGGACCACATCTCATGATCAGGGGTCCGTCCCGATGCAGACAAAATTAGCGCCATTACAGTCATGCCACGGCCGGCTGACAAGAAGGCTGTCCTAAGATTCCTGGGCATGGTCAACTTCCTTGGGAAGTTCATTCCCAACCTTGCTTCTCATACAACGGCTCTGCGCCATCTCGTGAAGAAATCAACAGAATTCCAATGGCAACAATCGCACCAGCTGGAATGGGAGGAGCTCAAGCACAAACTGGTCACGGCACCAGTGTTGGCGTTCTTCGACACGGCTCGCCCTACAAAAATCTCAACGGATGCCAACCAATCTGGTATTGGAGCGGTACTCCTGCAGAAAGATAACACGTCGTCATGGGCCCCGGTTGCATATGCCTCACGAGCCATGACCCCTACGGAACAGCGCTACGCGCAAATAGAAAAAGAATGCCTGGGCTTGTTAACTGGATTGGACAAGTTCCACGACTATGTGTATGGTCTTCCACGATTCACGGTCGAAACTGACCACCGCCCCCTGGTCAACATCATTAACAAAGACCTGAACGACATGACCCCTCGCCTCCAGCGCATCTTACTTAAACTCAGGAGGTATGATTTTGAACTGATCTACACTCCGGGGAAGGATCTCATCGTGGCGGACACGCTCTCCCGAGCAGTGAGTACACCACCAGATGCGGAGGGGTTCGTATGTCAAATTGAGGCACACGTTACTCTGACAGCAGCAAATCTGCCGGCTGACGACCCAAGTCTGGCCCGCATACGCGCAGAGACAGCGACTGACCCTCTTCTACAGCGAGTGATGCGCCACATGGCGGAAGGGTGGCTCAAAGGGCAGTGCCCCCAGTTTTATAATGTGCGAGATGACCTTACCACCATTGACGGGGTCCTTATGAAGTTAGACAGGATTGTCATTCCGCACAGCATGCGCCAGATGATTCTTAATCAACTGCACGAAGGCCATTTGGGAGTCGAGAAATGCAGACGGAGGGCCCGAGAGGCGGTATATTGGCCGGGTATTAATGAAGACATAGCCAACATGGTGCTCAATTGCACAACCTGCCAACCGGCGCAACCTCCGGAGACGCTTCTACCACACGAGATGGTGACGTCCCCCTGGGCGAAGGTGGGTGTTGACCTATTTCACGCGCTCGGCAGAGATTACATCATTATTATAGATTACTTTTCCAATTACCCGGAAGTCATACCTCTACACGATCTGACGTCGTTCGCAGTCATTGGGGCCTGCAAGGAAACATTTGCTCGCCATGGCATTCCAAGGACTGTCATGTCGGACAATGGACCCTGTTTCGCCAGCCGTGAATGGTCGTCCTTTGCCGCAGCATATGGTTTCACTCGTGTGCCGTCCAGCCCTCTACACCCACAGTCGAATGGGAAGGCAGAGAAGGGCGTTCACATTGCCAAGCGGCTCCTCTGCAAGGCGGCTGCTGCCGGATCGGACTTTAACCTCGCCTTGCTGGCCTATCGATCGGCCCCGCTAGCCACGGGTCTCTCGCCAGCGCAGCTCCTGATGGGTTGCTCCCTCAGGACGACGGTGCCATCCATCCTGGCACCAACAACGGACCATGATACGGTTCTTCGGAAGGTGCAAATGCAGCGTGATCGCCAGAAGACACACGGGCGACGGACCTTCCCCCCCCTGTCCTCCGGAGACAAAGTACGCATCCATCTACCGCATGGTGGCTGGTCAGCACCGGCCGAAGTTCTCCGACGTGTGGCTCCCCGCTCGTTCCTGATACGCATGCCGGATGGTTCAGTGCGTCGCCGCAATCGGCGCGCCCTTCACCGACTTCCACGCTCGCAGCCACACTGTACACACACGCCAGATCCTCAACAGGCTTCCGAGGATGACTTTGTGGAGCTGCCGCAGATCACGCCCTCGCCATCGCCACCCATGGCCACGCTTGCACATCAGCCGGTGGTTCTTGACCCACCCTTGAGGCGGTCAACCCGAATTCGTCGCACACCTATTAGACTGGACTTATAACACTGTTCATACGTTTAAAAAGTTAAACACTACTGTATTATAACCTGTTGTTGTTTATCGTTCCAGATATCGTTTGACCGGACCACTATTCAAAGTTTTTTTTCGCATTCATGTTTTGTTATGGTACAACCTCGTTAGCACGACGCACCCGACATCGCCCCATGTAAATAGTTACGTCATATGCACATGCTGTACACAACACACACACACTCTTAGATGCACTCCCAACACGATTATATTTATAACCACGTAGGCACATATCTTTGTAAAAAGGGGGGATGTCATGATATTCAAACACACACATCATGATAGACACACCAACAGACAAATCAGCGCACACAACACCACAACCAATCACAGACAAGGACAGGGACAGTATAAAAGGACAAACACGACACCTGGTGGGCAGTAGATCTGGGGACAACGACAAGACCTGTTTTAACATCACAGACAGGGAGTCCCCACGTGCAGAGTATCAAGACAAAACTGTAGATAGTAAGTTTGAATAAAACAGCGTTGTACCAAATACAACTATGTTGGCTCATCTGTGTGTCAGAACGCCCAACACCACAGTTTATTGGGGTTTAAATGTGTTTGAGGCTGTGGGGTGGAGTGGGACCCCTTTGATAGATTTCACCAAGGGTAGCACAGTCCTGATTGGCTGAAGATTTTTTCCTGTGCTAAAGACGGGCTGTTACTATGGTGACGGTGCTCCAGAAATGGAAGTTCTTTCTTGTGATAATCTGACAGATGTTTTGTGGGATCAGGAAGCTTTCCAGAGCCAGGGAGATCTTAGGCAGGATTCCCCGACCCCCCGCCGGGTCGGAGAATCGCCGGGGGCTGGCGTGAATCCCGCCCCCGGCGGTTGCCGAATTCTCCGGCACCGGATATTCGGCGGGGGCAGGAATCGCGCCACGCCGGTTGGCGGACCACCCCCCGCGATTCTCTGGCCTGGATGGGCCGAAGTCCCGCTGCTAGAATGCCTGTCCTGCCGGCGTGGATTAAACCACCTCTCTTACTGGCGGGACAAGGTGGCACGGATGGGCTCCGGGGTCCTGGGAGGGTGCCCCATGGTGGCCTGGCCCGCGATCGGGGCCCACCGATCCGCGGGCGGGCCTGTGCCGTGGGGGAACTCTTTTCCTTCCGCCTTCGCCATGGTTTCCACCATGGCGGAGGCGGAAGAGACCCCCTCCACTGCACATGCCGTGAGCAGCCGCTAACGCTCCCGCGCATGCGCCGCCCGGCAATGTCATTTCCGCGCCAGCTGGCAGGGCGGCAATCAGTCCGGCGCCGGCCTAGCCCCTCAAGGTTAGGGCTCGGACGCTCAAGATGCGGAGGATTCCGCACCTTTGGGGCGGCGCGATGCCGGACTGATTTGCACCGTTTTTGGCGCCGGTCGGCGGACATCGCGCCAATTACGGAGAATTTCGCCCCTTACCCTGAGCCGCTTCCCCTGGTGACCCCACCAAACAATCCCGAATGATGGGGACTGATGTGAAGCGGGAGCCTCCGGGACAAAGAGCAATCCTCCAGGAGGTCCTGGGAACGGAATGTGATTAACTTCAATGAACCCGCCTATAAATTTAAGAGCAAGAAAACTTACAGTTGAAATGCAGGAATATTTCTTCTGTCTCCACATCCTTTCCCTTACACTGTATTAATCCTGAGAATGGGTCAGTCACTGTATGTGATTCAGTCTCATGGCCATCAACGACAATAATCGCGCCTGAATCACATTTGACGACAATGTTTCCTCTCGCATCCTTAAATTCTGAAAAATATCAGATAGACTATCTTAGTGAACGGGCAAGATTCTCCGACCCCCGCTGGGTAGGGCGAATCCCGCCGTGTTTCTGACTGGTTGGAATTCTATGGACACTTTGTGATCCATGGAGGGGAGCAGGGTAGGAATGACCACCCTCAGAGTGGGCTCACTGTGGCTTCCCCTTTTACTTCCGGCCCTGGAAGTCAGACTTTAACTATTGTGGAAAAAATGTCTCTCGCTGAGTTTGTCTCTCTTTCGCTGTGCCTCTCTCGGTCTCTCCATCTATCTCTCTCTCTCTACCTTTCTCTTTGTCTCTCTTTTACCCTTCTTTCTCTATTTCTCTGTCTGTTTTTCTCTCTATCTCTATCCCCGGGCGCGATTTAACCAAATTATTCTGAGGTATCATTTTGGGGGGGTTTGGTGGGGTGTTACCGCCAGCTTTTTGGGTGAGTTCCACACCGTTTCCACCCACACCAGCAACGCGGATCCTGATCGGTTGGCAAATCGGGGCGAAATTCTCCGGTATCGGCGCAATGTCCGCCGATTGGCGCCCAAAACGGTGCAAATCAGTCAGGCATCGCGCTGCCCCAAAGGTGCGGAATGCTCCGCATCTGGGGGGCCAAGCCCCAACCTTAAGGGGCTAGGCCCGCACCGCCAGCTGGCAGAAAAGGCCTTTGGTGCCCCGCCAGCTGGCGCGGAAATGACATCTCCGGGCGGCGCATGCGCGGGAGCGTTAGCGGCCGCTGACAGTTTCCCATGCATGCGCAGTGGAGGGAGTCTCTTCCGCCTCCGCCATGGTGGAGACCGTGGCGAAGGCGGAAGGGAAAGAGTGCCCCCACGGCACAGGCCCGCCCGCGGATCGGTGGGCCCCGATCGCGAACCAGGCCACCGTGGGGGCACCCCACATCAAAGAGAGTTAAGTGCACTCTTCATACTTGAATGATTTTGAGTGCTTAGCTGGAAATTGACAACACTTAAGTCCCTTTGATGTGGTTGATGTTTGTAAACATTGTGGTAACAGCACTTGGAGCGAAGAGGAATGAAGCAAGGCTCACAGCTGTTTTGTAGAAGCTGTCAAACGCAGCCCACGAGGAGAAAGGAATGAATGGCTTGCAGCTAAAGGATCGGAGGAGTTTAAACACAGGTCACAGCTGTTCTCCTTCCAGGAATGGACACATGGGGCGGGATTCTGCATTGGCTGACACCAAAATTGGGGCGGGTGGCTGATTTGACGCCAAATCGCAATTCTCTGTCAGCTTGACAGTGGTGTCAATGCGTTCTGGAACGCAGGTAGAGTAAACACTGTTTGCGTGTCATTAACGTGATGAACCGGGTATTCTCCGGGGCCTCCGCGATGCGCCGCCTCCGATTGGCTGAGTTCCCGACGGCGGTTCACTTCTGTTTTTAAAAGTGGTGAAAGCGACGCGGCGGCTGCTGAGGGAGAGAGGGGGGGACGGAAAGTGTCCAACATCACCATAGTTTCCTGGCAGTCGTGCCGCGGGCCGGGGGGCTTCTGCCAGGGCCGGGGGGAGTAGCGGAAGCTGCCGGGAGGTGGGCTGTGGGGGTGGGGTTGACGGGCACGGAACACCATTGTCGCAGCCGGCAAGGCAGACATGCAGCTGCGCACACCGCTAACTGCTGACTGTGAACTCAGGGCCACGGGTCGGAGAGGTTTGCCCCCAGGGCAGCCCCCTGGGTGCCCTCTGGCCCCAGCCGGCCCATCAGCTGTGTGGGCGCACTCCAGCACAACCAGTGCCATCTTGTTGGCAGCGATGAGTGTGCACGGGGAGTGTAATGTGTGTGTGTGGCTGGGATGAGTGTGTGTGGGGAGTGTAATGTGTGTGTGGCTGGGATGAGTGTGTGTGGGGAGTGTAATGTGTGTGTGCGGCTGGGATGAGTGTGTGTGGGGAGTGTAATGTGTGTGTGCAGCTGGGATGAGTGTGTGTGGGGAGTGTAATGTGTGTGTGCGGCTGGGATGAGTGTGTGTGGGGGGTGTAATGTCTGTGTGCGGCTGGGATGAGTGTGTGTGGGGAGTGTAATGTGTGTGTGCAGCTGGGATGAGTGTGTGTAGGGAGTGTAATGTCTGTGTGCGGCTGGGATGAGTGTGTGTGGGGAGTGTAATGTGTGTGTGCAGCTGGGATGAGTGTGTGTAGGGAGTGTAATGTGTGTGTGCGGCTGGGATGAGTGTGTGTGGGGAGTGTAATGTGTGTGTGCGGCTGGGATGAGTGTGTGTGGGGAGTGTAATGTGTGTGTGCGGCTGGGATGAGTGTGTGCAGGGAGTGTAATGTGTGTGTGCGGCTGGGATGAGTGTCTGTGGGGAGTGTAATGTGTGTGAGGCTGGGATGAGTGTGTGTGGGGAGTGTAATGTGTGTGTGCAGCTGGAATGAGTGTGTGTGGGGAGTGTAATGTGTGTGTGCAGCTGGGATGAGTGTGTGTGGGGAGTGTAATGTGTGTGTGCGGCTGGGATGAGTGTGTGTGGGGAGTGTAATGTGTGTGTGCGGCTGGGATGAGTGTGTGTGGGGAGTGTAATGTGTGTGTGCGGCTGGGATGAGTGTGTGTGGGGAGTGTAATGTGTGTGTGCGGCTGGGATGAGTGGGTGTGGGGAGTGTAATGTGTGTGTGCGGCTGGGATGAGTGTGTGTGGGGAGTGTAATGTGTGTGTGCGGCTGGGATGAGTGTGTGTGGGGAGTGTAATGTGTGTGCGCGGCTGGGATGAGTGTCTGTGGGGAGTGTAATGTGTGTGTGCGGCTGGGATGAGTGTGTGTGGGGAGTGTAATGTGTGTGTGCGGCTGGGATGAGTGTGTGTGGGGAGTGTAATGTGTGTGTGCGGCTGGGATGAGAGTGTGTGGGGAGTGTAATGTGTGTGTGCGGTTGGGATGAGAGTGTGTGGGGAGTGTAATGTGTGTGTGCGGCTGGGATGAGTGTGTGTGGGGAGTGTAATGTGTATGTGCGGCTGGGGTGAGTGTGTGTGGGGAGTGTAATGTGTGTGTGCGGCTGGGATGAGTGTGTGTGGGGAGTGTAATGTGTGTGTGCGGCTGGGATGAGTGTGTGTGGGGAGTGTAATGTGTGTGTGCGGCTGGGATGAGTGTGTGTGGGGAGTGTAATGTGTGTGCGGCTGGGATGAGTGTGTGTGGGGAGTGTAATGTGTGTGCGGCTGGGATGAGTGTGTGTGGGGAGTGTAATGTGTGTGTGGGGCTGGGATGAGTGTGTGTGGGGAGTGTAATGTGTGTGCGGCTGGGATGAGTGTGTGTGGGGACTGTAATGTGTGTGTGCGGCTGGGATGAGTGTGTGTGGGGAGTGTAATGTGTGTGCGGCTGGGATGAGTGTGTGTGGGGAGTGTAATGTGTGTGTGCGGCTGGGATGAGTGTGTGTGGGGAGTGTAATGTGTGTGTGCGGCTGGGATGAGAGTGTGTGGGGAGTGTAATGTGTGTGTGCGGTTGGGATGAGAGTGTGTGGGGAGTGTAATGTGTGTGTGCGGCTGGGATGAGTGTGTGTGGGGAGTGTAATGTGTATGTGCGGCTGGGGTGAGTGTGTGTGGGGAGTGTAATGTGTGTGTGCGGCTGGGATGAGTGTGTGTGGGGAGTGTAATGTGTGTGTGCGGCTGGGATGAGTGTGTGTGGGGAGTGTAATGTGTGTGTGCGGCTGGGATGAGTGTGTGTGGGGAGTGTAATGTGTGTGCGGCTGGGATGAGTGTGTGTGGGGAGTGTAATGTGTGTGCGGCTGGGATGAGTGTGTGTGGGGAGTGTAATGTGTGTGTGGGGCTGGGATGAGTGTGTGTGGGGAGTGTAATGTGTGTGCGGCTGGGATGAGTGTGTGTGGGGACTGTAATGTGTGTGTGCGGCTGGGATGAGTGTGTGTGGGGAGTGTAATGTGTGTGCGGCTGGGATGAGTGTGTGTGGGGAGTGTAATGTGTGTGTGCGGCTGGGATGAGTGTGTGTGGGGAGTGTAATGTGTGTGCGGCTGGGATGAGTGTGTGTGGGGAGTGTAATGTGTGTGTGCAGCTGGGATGAGTGTGTGTGGGGATTGTAATGTGTGTGCGTGGCTGGGATGAGTGTGTGCGGGGAGTGTAATGTGTGTGCGGCTGGGATGAGTGTGTGCGGGGAGTGTAATGTGTGTGCGGCTGGGATGAGTGTGTGTGGGGAGTGTAATGTGTGTGTGCGGCTGGGATGAGTGTGCGTGGGGAGTGTAATGTGTGTGTGCGGCTGGGATGAGTGAGCGCGGAGAGTGTAATGTGTGTGCGGCTGGGATGAGTGTGCGTGGGGAGTGTAATGTGTGTGTGCAGCTGGAATGAGTGTGTGCGGGGAGTGTAATGTGTGTGTGCAGCTGGGATGAGTGTGTGTGGGGAGTGTAATGTGTGTGTGCAGCTGGGATGAGTGCATGTGGGGAGTGTAATGTGTGTGTGCGGCTGGGATGAGTGTGCGTGGGGAGTGTAATGTGTGTGTGCAGCTGGGATGAGTGTGTGTGGGGAGTGTAATGTGTATGTGCGGCTGGGATGAGTGTGTGTGGGGAGTGTAATGTGTGTGTGCGGCTGGGATGAGTGTGTGTGGGGAGTGTAATGTGTGTGTGCGGCTGGGATGAGTGTGTGTGGGGAGTGTAATGTGTGTGTGCAGCTGGGATGAGTGTGTGCGGTGAGTGTAATGTGTGTGCGGCTGGGATGAGTGTGTGTGGGGAGTGTAATGTGTGTGTGCGGCTGGGATGAGTGTGTGTGGGGAGTGTAATGTGTGTGCGGCTGGGATGAGTGTGTGTGGGGAGTGTAATGTGTGTGCGGCTGGGATGAGTGTGTGTGGGGAGTGTAATGTGTGTGTGGGGCTGGGATGAGTGTGTGTGGGGAGTGTAATGTGTGTGCGGCTGGGATGAGTGTGTGTGGGGACTGTAATGTGTGTGTGCGGCTGGGATGAGTGTGTGTGGGGAGTGTAATGTGTGTGCGGCTGGGATGAGTGTGTGTGGGGAGTGTAATGTGTGTGTGCGGCTGGGATGAGTGTGTGTGGGGAGTGTAATGTGTGTGCGGCTGGGATGAGTGTGTGTGGGGAGTGTAATGTGTGTGTGCAGCTGGGATGAGTGTGTGTGGGGATTGTAATGTGTGTGCGTGGCTGGGATGAGTGTGTGCGGGGAGTGTAATGTGTGTGCGGCTGGGATGAGTGTGTGCGGGGAGTGTAATGTGTGTGCGGCTGGGATGAGTGTGTGTGGGGAGTGTAATGTGTGTGTGCGGCTGGGATGAGTGTGCGTGGGGAGTGTAATGTGTGTGTGCGGCTGGGATGAGTGAGCGCGGAGAGTGTAATGTGTGTGCGGCTGGGATGAGTGTGCGTGGGGAGTGTAATGTGTGTGTGCAGCTGGAATGAGTGTGTGCGGGGAGTGTAATGTGTGTGTGCGGCTGGGATGAGTGTGCGTGGGGAGTGTAATGTGTGTGTGCAGCTGGGATGAGTGTGTGTGGGGAGTGTAATGTGTATGTGCGGCTGGGATGAGTGTGTGTGGGGAGTGTAATGTGTGTGTGCGGCTGGGATGAGTGTGTGTGGGGAGTGTAATGTGTGTGTGCGGCTGGGATGAGTGTGTGTGGGGAGTGTAATGTGTGTGTGCAGCTGGGATGAGTGTGTGCGGTGAGTGTAATGTGTGTGCGGCTGGGATGAGTGTGTGTGGGGAGTGTAATGTGTGTGTGCGGCTGGGATGAGTGTGCGTGGGGAGTGTAATGTGTGTGTGCGGCTGGGATGAGTGAGCGCGGAGAGTGTAATGTGTGTGCGGCTGGGATGAGTGTGTGCGGGGAGTGTAATGTGTGTGCGGCTGGGATGAGTGTGTGTGGGGAGTGTAATGTGTGTGCGGCTGGGATGAGTGTGTGTAGGGAGTGTAATGTGTGTGTGCAGCTGGGATGAGTGCATGTGGGGAGTGTAATGTGTGTGTGCGGCTGGGATGAGTGTGCGTGGGGAGTGTAATGTGTGTGTGCAGCTGGGATGAGTGTGTGTGGGGAGTGTAATGTGTATGTGCGGCTGGGATGAGTGTGTGGGGGGAGTGTAATGTGTGTGTGCGGCTGGGATGAGTGTGTGTGGGGAGTGTAATGTGTGTGTGCGGCTGGGATGAGTGTGTGTGGGGAGTGTAATGTGTGTGTGCAGCTGGGATGAGTGTGTGCGGTGAGCGTAATGTGTGTGCGGCTGGGATGAGTGTGTGTGGGGAGTGTAATGTGTGTGTGCGGCTGGGATGAGTGTGCGTGGGGAGTGTAATGTGTGTGTGCGGCTGGGATGAGTGAGCGCGGAGAGTGTAATGTGTGTGCGGCTGGGATGAGTGTGTGCGGGGAGTGTAATGTGTGTGCGGCTGGGATGAGTGTGTGTGGGGAGTGTAATGTGTGTGCGGCTGGGATGAGTGTGTGTAGGGAGTGTAATGTGTGTGTGCGGCTGGGATGAGTGTGTGAGGGGAGTGTAATGTGTGTGTGCGGCAGGGATGAGTGTGTGCGGGGAGTGTAATGTGTGTGTGCGGCTGGGATGAGTGTGTGTGGGGAGTGTAATGTGTGTGTGCGGCTGGGATGAGTGTGTGCGGGGAGTGTAATGTGTGTGTGCGGCTGGGATGAGTGTGTGTGGGGAGTGTAATGTGTGTGTGTGGGTGGGATGAGTGTGCGTGGGGAGTGTAATGTGTGTGTACGGCTGGGATGAGTGTATGTGGGGAGTGCAGTGTGTGTGCGGCTGGGGTGAGTGTGCGCGGGGAGTGTAATGTGTGTGTGCAGCTGGGATGAATGTGTGTAGGGAGTGTAATGTGTGTGTGTGGCTGGGATGAGTGTGCGTGGGGAGTGTAATGTGTGTGTGCGGCTGGGATGAGTGTGTGTGGGGAGTGTAATGTGTGTGTGCGGCTGGGATGAGTGTGTGGGGAGTGTAATGTGTGTGTGTGGCTGGGAAGAGTGTGTGTGGGGAGTGTAATGTGTGTGTGCGGCTGGGATGAATGTGTGTAGGGAGTGTAATGTGTGTGTGTGGCTGGGAAGAGTGTGTGTGGGGAGTGTAATGTGTGTGTACGGCTGGGATGAGTGTGTGTGGGGAGTGTAATGTGTGTGTACGGCTGGGATGAGTGTGTGTGGGGAGTGCAGTGTGTGTGCGGCTGGGGTGAGTGTGCGCGGGGAGTGTAATGTGTGTGTGGCTGGGATGAGTGTGTGTGGGGAGTGTAATGTGTGTGTGGCTGGGATGAGTGTGTGTGGGGAGTGTAATGTGTGTGTGCGGCTGGGATGAGTGTGTGCAGGGAGTGTAATGTGTGTGTGCGGCTGGGATGAGTGTGTGTGGGGAGTGTAATGTGTGTGTGCGGCTGGGGTGAGTGTGTGTGGGGAGTGTAATGTGTGTGTGCGGCTGGGGTGAGTGTGTGTGGGGAGTGTAATGTGTGTGTGCGGCTGGGATGAGTGTGTGCAGGGAGTGTAATGTGTGTGTGCGGCTGGGATGAGTGTGTGCGGGGAGTGTAATGTGTGTGTGCGGCTGGGATGAGTGTGCACGGGGAGTGTAATGTGTGTGTACGGCTGGGATGAGTGTGTGTGGGGAGTGTAATGTGTGTGTGTGGCTGGGATGAGTGTGCGTGGGGAGTGTAATGTGTGTGCGGCTGGGATGAGTGTGTATGGGGAGTGTAATGTGTGTGTGCGGCTGGGATGAGTGTGTGTGGGGAGTGTAATGTGTGTGTGGCTGGGATGAGTGTGTGTGGGGAGTGTAATGTGTGTGTGTGGCTGGGATGAGTGTGTGTGGGGAGTGCAGTGTGTGTGTGCGGCTGGGATGAGTGTGTATCAGAATATCGTTTGAACATATTACCGTGACACACCCTGTGAGCTTTCCTTCTACCTGCCGTTCTTTTTAAAAAATAATTTTAGAGTACCCAATTATTTTTTTCCCCAATTAAGTGTCAATTTTAGCGTGGCCAACCCACCTACCCTGCACGCCTTTGGGCTGTGGGGGTGAGACCCACGCAGACACAGGGAGAATGTGCAAACTCCACACGGACAGTGACCCGGGACAGAAATCGAACCCGGGTCCTTGTCGCCGTGAGGCAGCAGTGCTAACCACTGTGCCACTGTAACGACCAACCCTAATTCCTATGTTCCTTTGCATAGTTTGATGACCAGAATTGCGCACAGTACTCCAGCTGGGGCCTAACCAGCGTTTTGCACAGCTCCCGCATTACCTCCCTGCTCTGATATCCAATTCCTCAGTTAATAAAGGCAAGAGTCCCATCGACCTTCTGAACCACCTTATCTACCTGTCCTGTTGTGTTCAGAGATCCGTGAACCTGCACACCGAGATCTCTCTGATCCTCCACTTCCGAGGGTGGGCTGGGGGTAGGGGGGTGGGACGGGATGATTGTGCTGCTGTCAGCCAGGCCCCCTACTCAGTGAACCTGGAGGCGATTGGAGCGTCCCCAGCATGGGGCACACATTATGCGGCCTTCTGCCCGGACCCCATGCCCTGCCCATCCTGGCCCCAGACAAACCAATCTCTCCTCATAGGTCCGACCAAACTCAGTATCAGCCGAGGGAACCTCTGCTACGCTCCCTCTACGGCAAGGAGATCTTTACTTAGGTCGGGAGACTAAACCTGCAGACGGTACTCTGGGTGTGCTCTGACCAAGGCCCTATTTCTGAACTCAAATCCTCTTGCAATCAAAGCCAATACACCATGGGCGGGAATGTCCAGTCGCCGATGCCAAAATCGCGTTCGGCGATTGGCTGGAGAATCCAACCTTCCTGACGAAATTGGGGCAGCACCGCTTTCGCGATGCACTGCTCCCTCCACAGCGGCGTACTCTAGGAGTACACCGTGCGCCGTATCGACAACCTCAGGACGCTGCCTGAGGGCCTCCCCCCCGATGCTCTGCCCCTGACCGGTCGGGTTCCCAACGGCGTCGGTCACCTGTGCTATCATTTGTCAGGAACTGGGAGTGGCAGCTGCGGATTCAGTCCAGCGCCACCACAATCGAGGGAGGGCCGATCCGCAGGCAGGAGGGACTTTGGCAGGGACTGGGGTCGCGAGCAGGCCAAAGGGGGTGGCACTACCTTGCAGGCCGGATCTGCGGGCAGCCGCCGCCATGTTGCATGGCGCAGCCACGGACCTGGCAATTCTCCGGGCCGTACCGGGAGCTGGAGCCAGGTGCCTTCCTGCCAGTCCCCAGCCAAACGGAGGATCGGTGGCCGTTTTGCGCTGAACGTCTGGTCGTAAAAGGCCACCGTTCCCACACCGGCATCGGGACATAGCCTGGGAATCGGAGAATCCAGACCTTTTCCGTTCACAGGGAACCATAGAACCACAGAATTCTAACCGTGCAGCAGGAGACCATTCTGCCCATCGAGTCTGCACTGTCTCTCTGAAAGAGCCCCTCCCCCACCCTATCCCCATAACTCCATCGAACCTGTGTATTTTCGGACTGTGGGAGGAAACCGGAGCACCCGGAGGAAACCCACGCACACACGGGGAGAACGCGCAGACTCCGCACCGACAGTCATCAGTGGAATTGAACCAGGGTCCCTGGCTCTGAGGGGCATCACGCCACCCACTGTGCCACCCACTGTGCCACCCACTGTGCCACCCACTGTGCCACCCACTGTGCCACCCACTGTTATTATAGAATATTAGAACTCACCGATTTTGGCACAAGCGGGTTCTGGGGAGAAAAGGACAAAGCCGTTAACCGGGATTTCAGGATTCAGCATCTGATTCACATTAACAACAACTGGATTCATTTCTCTCTACGCTTAACCTCATTCACTCTGCCAGACCTGAAATCTGTGGCAGCTCCAAGGTACTAAACATCTTTAACCACTTACACAACAATACCGTACATTTATATGGCACCTTTAACTGGTAAACATTTCATGATGCTTCATCGGAGCAGTATCAATGAAAATCTTACACCAGACTGCACAAGAGATTATTTTCTAGAATATGAAAACCATTGGCTAGGCCAGCACTTATTGCCCATTGCCCATTGCCTCGGAGAGTTTGGCAGTAAGCCTCCTTCTTAACCGTTGCAGTCCATGTGGTTCTGGTACCCACAGTGCTGTCAGAGGGAGACCAAATTCTTTGCCAAGGGTTGAGAACAGAGAGGTTTAGGGAGGGGATTCCAGACGTTAAGGCTGAGGCAGTCGAACACAAGGACATAAAAAATAGGAGGAGATATCATTCGTCCCATCGAGCCAGCTCTGTCATTCAATACGATCATAGCTGATTCTGGGTTTTAACTCCACTTTCCCACCCACTCCTCATATTCCATAATTCCCCAATCTCCAGAAATCTGTCTATCCCAGCCTTCGATGTATTCCCACTGCGGCAGGCAATGGCGCGGCGGTATGACCACTGGACTAGTGACCCTGAGGCCCAGGTTCGACTCCTGCCACTGCAGATCGTGAAATTTGAATTCAATAAAATAAAATCTGGAATTTAAAGTCCAGTGACGACCATGAAAACATTGTTGATTGTTGTAAAAACCCATCTGGTTCACTAATATCCTTTGAGGAAGGAAATCTGCCGTCCTTACCTGGTCTGGCCTACATGTGACTCCAGACTCCCAGCAATGTGACTTTTAAATGCCCTCAGGAATGGCCGAGGAAACCATTCAGTTCCAGGACAATCAGGTGTGGGTAATAGATGCTGGACCAGCGATTCCCACATCCCCAACGAATAAAAAAAACTGCACGGAAAATTCCAAACATTAACAATCCTTTGAGTGAAGGAATGTCACCTCATCTCAGTCCGGAATGATTGACTCCTTATCCTGGGGCTGCTCCCGTGTTTTAGATTCTCCGACCAATGGAACCAATCACTCAGCATCCATCTTGTCAAAACCCTTCGGAATCTTGCAGGTTTCAATGAAATTGTCTCTCATTCTCTAAACTCCAGAAATCTCGGCCCAAGTTATTCAGCGTCTCATCACAGAATAACCCCCTCAACCCCAGGGACCAATGCAGTGAACCGGGGCTGTACAGCCTCCAATGCAAGACTATCCTTTCTTAAATGAGGCCTCACCAAAACCCCCTGTACAATTGTAGCGCGTTTTCTTTATTCTTGGGTTCAACTTGCAATATAGGCCAGCAGGCTGTTGCATGTATATGCTAACTTCCTGCATTGCTTATACAAGCACATCCGAGTTCCTGCAAACATCACCATTTACACGTTTCACACCTTTTTCACTAACCTCAGACTTCAAATATTACACTCCTACTCCAAATGCCATCTTGTAACCGCCTCACTAAACCTATCTCCATCTCTTTGCTGCTTCCTTGTGTCACTCACCACTTACATTTCCACCTAGTTTTGTATCGTCAGCAAACTTTGATGCATTACTTCCTGTCTCTTCACCGTAATCATTAATATGGATTGTAAATAGCTGAGGCCCCAGCACTGATCCTTGTGAAAATTCACGATTCACTGCTTCAGAATTCCAACTCTGCACTTCCGCTCCATTAACCAATCCTCTCTCCGTGCTAATATATCGCCACTGACCCCATGAGCCCTTATCTTGTGTATTAACTTTTTGTGTGGTCCCTTATCAAGTGCCTTTTGAAAGTCCAAGTATACCACATCTACTGGATCACCTTCACCTACCCTACTAGTTATGTCTTCAAAACACTCTAATAAATTTGTCAAACAGGAAATCCCTTTTGTAAAAGAATGTGTGATAAAGGCACAACTATCAATGGTGGAGAGATAAACACTGAAATATTCTCATCGTCAAGTGGATGGTACTTGGGATGAGTAGGGGGTGGGAGGTGGGTGGGTGGGGGATGGGAGGTGGGTGGGTGGGGGATGGGAGGTGGGTGGGTGGGGGATGGGAGGTGGGTGGGGGGTGGGGAGTGGGTGGGTGGGGGGTGGGAGGTGGGTGGGTGGGGGATGGGAGGTGGGTGGGTGGGGGATGGGAGGTGGGTGGGTGGGGGATGGGAGGTGGGTGGGTGGGGGATGGGTGGGGGGTGGGAGGTGGGTGGGTGGGGGATGGGAGGTGGGTGGGTGGGGGATGGGAGGTGGGTGGGTGGGGGATGGGAGGTGGGTGGGGGGTGGGAGGTGGGTGGGTGGGGGGTGGGAGGTGGGTGGGGGGGTGGGAGGTGGGTGGGGGGTGGGAGGGGTGGGATGAGTGAACAAATAATAGATGGAGGGGAGATAAAGAATGAAGGGAGGGAATGAGAATGGAAAGTGGGAGAGGAGGGAATGGGGAATGGGGACGGAGGGAGTGGCGAGGGAGAGGGGGGAGGGGGAGGTAGCATGGGGAAGAGGAGGTGAGAGGGAGTGTGGGTTGAAGGAAAGGTTGGAAGAGGGAAAGGAATGAAATACTGGGCGCGATTCCGTGTTCCGTCGTCACGGAGCCGGGTGCAACGGGTGAATCCGGCAAGAACCCAAATGGGGGTCCATGCCAGGCACTGAGCCCATCGAGAGTCACCCGACCGGTTCTGCCCATGCGATCTGGCTCTCCCCCTCGCCGGGCCAGACCAGATCAGCTCATTTAAATACCCGGACATCGCTTTTCCGCCACGCTCTGGAGTCAAGGTCCGTGACAACCTGGACTGGGCGCGTTCCGCCCTGGTTTCCACAAACGTGGAGCAGGCATTGGTGGCACCTCGGGGATCTCGCAGGCGATAAGAGACCCTGGGTGGTCGGGCCACGGCAGGGTGGTACCCTGGCAGTCCCCGGCATTCGGGCACCTTGGCATTGCCAGCCTGACACCCTGGCGATGCCACCCAGACACCCTGGTACTGCCAGGGTGCCAGGCTGGCAAGTGCCAGGATGCACAGAAACCAGGTTGACATTGCAAGGGGTTCGGCCTGGGGGGTGGTGATGGCAGGGGGGCGGTTACAGTTGCCACGAGAAGGTTGAGGGGGTGAGAGGGGGGCAGAGATCGGGGCAGCCTGATCTGCAAAGAGCCGGTCCTGCTGGAAAGTTCAGTCCGTCAGTGCGGGAAATCACTAAAGTTTGACTTCGGTGGAGAGAAACTCCACAAGACCCCAAAAAACAGCAAAGTGGCGGTGAATAGCGGGGTGAATCTCGGTGCTGCAGCAAAGTGGCGGTGAATAGCGGGGTGAATCTCGGTGCTGCAGCAAAATGCCGGTGAATAGCGGGGTGAATCTCGGTGCTGCAGCAAAATGCCGGTGAATAGCGGGGTGAATCTCGGTGCTGCAGCAAAATGCCGGTGAATAGCGGGGTGAATCTCGGTGCCGCAGCAAAATGCCGGTGAATAGCGGGGTGAATCTCGGTGCTGCAGCAAAATGCCGGTGAATAGCGGGGTGAATCTCGGTGCTGCAGCAAAGTGCCGGTGAATAGCGGGGTGAATCTCGGTGCTGCAGCAAAATGCCGGTGAATAGCACGGTGAATCTCGGTGCTGCAGCAAAGTGCCGGTGAATAGCGGGGTGAATCTCGGTGCTGCAGCAAAATGCCGGTGAATAGCGGGGTGAATCTCGGTGCTGCAGCAAAGTGCCGGTGAATAGCACGGTGAATCTCGGTGCTGCAGCAAAATGCCGGTGAATAGCACGGTGAATCTCGGTGCTGCAGCAAAATGCCGGTGAATAGCACGGTGAATCTCGGTGCTGCAGCAAAGGTAGGCCAGAGGATTTGGGAACATTTCAGAAACCAGCAAATGATGACTAAAAATGTAAAAATAGGAATATGAGAGAAAAATAACAAGAAATATAAAACAGGTAGCAAAAAGTCGACAAATGTTTAAAAAGGAAGAGAGTAGCTCAAGTGAAGGAGGGTGAGGGGAGAGTGGAAGGGGCAAGTAGGGGGGAGCGAGGCAATGAGCGGGAGGGAGGGAAAATTGGACCCAGCAGAGAGGACCGTTATATCTTTAACTCTGCTTTAGGCTTTAGAAAGTTCCAGACTTTCTGTAGTAAAACGGAATATGTCTGTGTAGATGGGGAGAGGCAATGAGAGTGATACCTTACTGAACATTTCCAAACACAGCCAGGACTGAATTGCCGCCTCCTGTTCCTGAGGGATTGCCAGGCGGAACAGCGTATTACTGAGAGCAATGCTGGAAATGCAGCAGTCACATTGAGTGACACATCTTAAATTATTAACTAGCTGTACAAACCCTGATGCAGTCCTTGTTAAAGATGTGTGTGTTTTTGTATCTTGCTCTGTACGAGTTGCTCTGGTGTCTTATCCACCACCTCACCAGTCTAGTCTGCTCAGAGCATGGGTGCAGCACTCTCCCTCCACCTCGATTCCACAATGGCGGTGTTGTGACGCAATCCCTCTGGCAACCTGTCTAATTATACAGAGTCTCAGCAACCTGCATCGCCCAGTGTCACCACACTCTCCAGCAATCAGCAAGTGACTGTCAGAGTTACACTGCCCACCCGCGCACCCTGGGAGCCCCCGCACTGGCTGTACTGACCTTGCACACCACCCTGATGTGGAATATCACCATTCCTTCACTGTCGCTGGGTCAAAATCCTAGAACTCCCTCCGTAACAGCACAGTGGGTGTACCTACACCTCATGGACTGCATCAGTTCAAGAAGGAAGCTCACCACCACCTTCTCAGGGGCAATTAGGATTGGGCAATAAATACTGGGCTAGCCAACCAAGCCCACATTCCAAATTTTAAAAATTTCTGACTCTCGGCAATGATTTTTGAGTTGAATGTCGTTCAGCTAAAGCAGAATTATGTAAACCGCAATCATAGTCACCAGCTCTAGAATCTAGAATTGGGCTCAGGTAGAGGTGCTTATGCTCTCAGTACAAACCCAAAAAGCAAGAATGTTCTTAACCCTCTTCCTCCTGGATGTGTTCATCGTGAACACTCTGGTTCAGATGGTATTGTGTGAGAGGAACTCTCCGTAACGCACGGTTCTCAGACGGGATGTGAGGGTGGAGCTCACAGCAGCATCTGGGTTTGTGTCAATGTTGAAACTGGAGGAGTTTGCATTGCCTTCATCTCACCACATACCCCCTACACAACACACTGGCTTGGCGATGACAGACAGCAGGAGCCGACACTCTGCTCGTAACTTTCGAGTAAATTTCCCCCGCGTCCTCTCCAAAGCCATGACATCATCCCTAAAGTGTGGAGCCCGAATTGGACACAATGCTGTCACAGCTTTTTATAAAACTTTGGAATACTTCCTTGTTTTTATCATCTCTGCTCCAGTATTATTCATAATCAGGCTTCTCAAACCTATCCTGCCAACTTTCACTGAATGTACATAAACCTCCAACACTCAGGGACTGAGATTTAAAACAAAATTCTTGCGAGTGACGTAGCTCATTTGCTCCATTTCAATTCACCGAAAAGATCCCATCATCCCCCATTGCAACGATAATGATGCCATCGGGAAGGAGGCCTCACTGTGGTATTGACACTGACCAGTAATCCAGAGAGCCATGGTCATGCTCTGGGGACCCAGCTTCATATTTGGATCCAATAATACAAATCTGGAATTAAAAGTCTAATGATGACCATGAAACCACTGTTGATTGTCATAAAATCCCATCTGGTTCACTAATGTCCTTTAGGGGAGGAAATCTGCCGTCCTTACCTGGTCTGGCCTACATATGGTTGTCTCTTAAATGCCGTCTGAAATGGTCAAGCAAGCCACTCAGTCCAAAGACGATGAGGGAAGGGCAGTGAATGCTGGCCCAGCCAGCCACATGCACATCCCATGAACGAATAAACACAAAAATTGACGCTGATCTCATCACTTGTGAAGTATATTCTGTAAAATGACTGTCCAATGATCCACAAACATCCCCACTTCTGACCTTAAGATGGAAGGGAGGTCATTGATGAAGCAGCTGAAGATGGTTGGGCCTCGGACACTACCCTGAGGAACGCCTGCAGTGATGTCCTGGAGCTGAGATGATTGACCTCCAACCACCACAACCACCTTCCTTTGTGCCGGGTATGACTCTTACAGGACTTCCAGTGGCAGCATGTCGAGGCAGGTCGAGCAGCAAGCAGCTCCCAACAAGGCTCTTGGTTTTCAGTCTTTTTTGACCGGTTTCAAGGATTATTTTTTCAAACAATCCCATCTACTGAATAATCTACAGTGCCCACATTGAAGAGATGCCGAGAAGGGCCTTGGGGAAACAAGCCCATCGGCGGCTCAGTGACTTCACAATGCTCCTTGGTGGGGAAAATGGCAGCGACTGCTCCCATGACCCCGTCCACTCCAATCATGGCTGAAATGCTAGTTGGTGCCATGGCAACGGAGTTTGAGAAACAGTTCAAGAAACAATGGAGAGTAATGTCTGGGGACCTTTGAAAGTCAATAAAGGAGCTCCTGGCTGCCATACGGTGGAAACTGGAGAAAGACGTGGGGAAGGTAAAGGAGCACGGTGCGGTGATTAAGGAGCACGGTGCGGTGATTAAGGAGCACGGTGCGGTGATTAAGGAGCTCGGTGCGGTGATTAAGGAGCACGGTGCGGTGATTAAGGAGCACGGAGCGATGATTAAGGAGCTCGGTGCGGTGATTAAGGAGCTCGGTGCAGTGATTAAGGAGCACGGTGCGGTGATTAAGGAGCTCGGTGCGGTGATTAAGGAGCTCGGTGCAGTGATTAAGGAGCACGGTGCGGTGATTAAGGAGCACGGTGCGGTGATTAAGGAGCTAGGTGCGGTGATTAAGGAGCACGGTGCGGTGATTAAGGAGCTCGGTGCGGTGATTAAGGAGCACGGTGCGGTGATTAAGGAGCACGGTGCGGTGATTAAGGAGCTCGGTGCGGTGATTAAGGAGCTCGGTGCGGTGATTAAGGAGCACGGTGCGGTGATTAAGGAGCACGGTGCGGTGATTAAGGAGCACGGTGCGGTGATTAAGGAGCTCGGTGCGGTGATTAAGGAGCACGGTGCGGTGATTAAGGAGCAGGGTGCGGTGATTAAGGAGCTCGGTGCAGTGATTAAGGAGCACGGTGCGGTGATTAAGGAGCACGGTGCGGTGATTAAGGAGCTCCGTGCGGTGATTAAGGAGCACGGTGCGGTGATTAAGGAGCTCCGTGCGGTGATTAAGGAGCACGGTGCGGTGATTAAGGAGCACGGTGCGGTGATTAAGGAGCACGGTGCGGTGATTAAGGAGCACGGTGCGGTGATTAAGGAGCACGGTGCGGTGATTAAGGAGCACGGAGCGATGATTAAGGAGCTCGGTGCGGTGATTAAGGAGCTCGGTGCGGTGATTAAGGAGCACGGTGCGGTGATTAAGGAGCTCGGTGCGGTGATTAAGGAGCTCGGTGCAGTGATTAAGGAGCACGGTGCGGTGATGAAGGAGCACGGTGCGGTGATTAAGGAGCTCGGTGCGGTGATTAAGGAGCTCGGTGCGGTGATTAAGGAGCTCGGTGCGGTGATTAAGGAGCACGGTGCGGTGATTAAGGAGCAGGGTGCGGTGATTAAGGAGCTCGGTGCAGTGATTAAGGAGCACGGTGCGGTGATTAAGGAGCACGGTGCGGTGATTAAGGAGCTCCGTGCGGTGATTAAGGAGCTCGGTGCGGTGATTAAGGAGCACGGTGCGGTGATTAAGGAGCACGGTGCGGTGATTAAGGAGCACGGTGCGGTGATTAAGGAGCACGGTGCGGTGATTAAGGAGCACGGTGCGGTGATTAAGGAGCACGGTGCGGTGATTAAGGAGCACGGAGCGATGATTAAGGAGCTCGGTGCGGTGATTAAGGAGCTCGGTGCGGTGATTAAGGAGCTCGGTGCGGTGATGAAGGAGCACGGTGCGGTGATTAAGGAGCTCGGTGCGGTGATTAAGGAGCTCGGTGCAGTGATTAAGGAGCACGGTGCGGTGATGAAGGAGCACGGTGCGGTGATTAAGGAGCACGGTGCGGTGATTAAGGAGCAGGGTGCGGTGATTAAGGAGCTCGGTGCGGTGATTAAGGAGCACGGTGCGGTGATTAAGGAGCACGGTGCGGTGATTAAGGAGCACGGTGCGGTGATTAAGGAGCACGGTGCGGTGATTAAGGAGCTCGGTGCGGTGATTAAGGAGCACGGTGCGGTGATTAAGGAGCAGGGTGCGGTGATTAAGGAGCTCGGTGCAGTGATTAAGGAGCACGGTGCGGTGATTAAGGAGCACGGTGCGGTGATTAAGGAGCTCAGTGCGGTGATTAAGGAGCTCGGTGCGGTGATTAAGGAGCACGGTGCGGTGATTAAGGAGCAGGGTGCGGTGATTAAGGAGCTCGGTGCAGTGATTAAGGAGCACGGTGCGGTGATTAAGGAGCACGGTGCGGTGATTAAGGAGCACGGTGCGGTGATTAAGGAGCACGGTGCGGTGATTAAGGAGCACGGTGCGGTGATTAAGGAGCACGGTGCGGTGATTAAGGAGCTCGGTGCGGTGATTAAGGAGCACGGTGCGGTGATTAAGGAGCACGGTGCGGTGATTAAGGAGCTCGGTGCGGTGATTAAGGAGCAGGGTGCGGTGATTAAGGAGCACGGTGCGGTGATTAAGGAGCTCGGTGCGGTGATTAAGGAGCTCGGTGCGGTGATTAAGGAGCACGGTGCGGTGATTAAGGAGCACGGTGCGGTGATTAAGGAGCTCGGTGCGGTGATTAAGGAGCACGGTGCGGTGATTAAGGAGCACGGTGCGGTGATTAAAGAGAACGGTGCGGTGATTAAGGAGCACGGTGCGGTGATTAAGGAGCTCGGTGCGGTGATTAAGGAGCTCGGTGCGGTGATTAAGGAGCACGGTGCGGTGATTAAGGAGCACGGTGCGGTGATTAAGGAGCTCGGTGCGGTGATTAAGGAGCTCGGTGCGGTGATTAAGGAGCTCAGTGCGGTGATTAAGGAGCTCGGTGCGGTGATTAAGGAGCACGGTGCGGTGATTAAGGAGCTCGGTGCGGTGATTAAGGAGCTCGGTGCGGTGATTAAGGAGCTCGGTGCGGTGATTAAGGAGCTCGGTGCGGTGATTAAGGAGCTCGGTGCGGTGATTAAGGAGCTCGGTGCGGTTATTAAGGAGCTCGGTGCGGTGATTAAGGACCATTGAGCGGTGATTAAGGAGCTCGGTGCGGTGATTAAGGAGCTCGGTGCGGTGATTAAGGAGCTCGGTGCGGTGATTAAGGAGCTCGGTGCGGTGATTAAGGAGCACGGTGCGGTGATTAAGGAGCACGGTGCGGTGATTAAGGAGCACGGTGTGGTGATTAAGGAGCAGGGTGCGGTGATTAAGGAGCACGGTGCGGTGATTAAGGAGCTCGGTGCGGTGATTAAGGAGCTCGGTGCGGTGATTAAGGAGCACGGTGCGGTGATTAAGGAGCTCGGTGCGGTGATTAAGGAGCACGGTGCGGTGATTAAGGAGCACGGTGCGGTGATTAAGGTGCAGGGTGCGGTGATTAAGGAGCACGGTGCGGTGATTAAGGAGCTTGGTGCGGTGATTAAGGAGCTAGGTGCGGTGATTAAGGAGCACGGTGCGGTGATTAAGGAGCACGGTGCGGTGATTAAGGAGCACGGTGCGGTGATTAAGGAGCACGGTGCAGTGATTAAGGAGCAGGGTGCGGTGATTAAGGAGCTCGGTGCGGTGATTAAGGAGCACGGTGCGGTGATTAAGGAGCACGGTGCAGTGATTAAGGAGCAGGGTGCGGTGATTAAGGAGCTCGGTGCGGTGATTAAGGAGCAGGGTGCGGTGATTAAGGAGCTCGGTGCGGTGATTAAGGAGCTCGGTGCGGTGATTAAGGAGCTCGGTGCGGTGATTAAGGAGCACGGTGCGGTGATTAAGGAGCTCGGTGCGGTGATTAAGGAGCAGGGTGCGGTGATTAAGGAGCTCGGTGCAGTGATTAAGGAGCACGGTGCGGTGATTAAGGAGCTCAGTGCGGTGATTAAGGAGCACGGTGCAGTGATTAAGGAGCACGGTGCGGTGATTAAGGAGCACGGTGCGGTGATTAAGGAGCTCGGTGCAGTGATTAAGGAGCACGGTGCGGTGATTAAGGAGCTCGGTGCGGTGATTAAGGAGCACGGTGCAGTGATTAAGGAGCAGGGTGCGGTGATTAAGGAGCTCGGTGCGGTGATTAAAGAGCACGGTGCGGTGATTAAGGAGCACGGTGCGGTGATTAAGGAGCACGGTGCGGTGATTAAAGAGCACGGTGCGGTGATTAAGGAGCACGGTGCGGTGATTAAGGAGCACGGTGCAGTGATTAAGGAGCTCGGTGCGGTGATTAAGGAGCTCGGTGCGGTGATTAAGGAGCACGGTGCGGTGATTAAGGAGCACGGTGCGGTGATTAAGGAGCACGGTGCGGTGATTAAGGAGCACGGTGCGGTGATTAAGGAGCACGGTGCAGTGATTAAGGAGCACGGTGCGGTGATTAAGGAGCTCGGTGCGGTGATTAAAGAGCACGGTGCGGTGATTAAGGAGCACGGTGCGGTGATTAAGGAGCACGGTGCGGTGATTAAAGAGCACGGTGCGGTGATTAAGGAGCACGGTGCGGTGATTAAGGAGCACGGTGCAGTGATTAAGGAGCTCGGTGCGGTGATTAAGGAGCTCGGTGCGGTGATTAAGGAGCACGGTGCGGTGATTAAGGAGCACGGTGCGGTGATTAAGGAGCTCGGTGCGGTGATTAAGGAGCTCGGTGCGGTGATTAAGGAGCACGGTGCGGTGATTAAGGAGCACGGTGCGGTGATTAAGGAGCACGGTGCGGTGATTAAGGAGCTCGGTGCGGTGATTAAGGAGCTCGGTGCGGTGATTAAGGAGCACGGTGCGGTGATTAAGGAGCTCGGTGCGGTGATTAAGGAGCACGGTGCGGTGATTAAGGAGCACTGTGCGGTGATTAAGGAGCTCGGTGCGGTGATTAAGGAGCTCGGTGCGGTGATTAAGGAGCTCGGTGCGGTGATTAAGGAGCACGGTGCGGTGATTAAGGAGCACGGTGCGGTGATTAAGGAGCTCGGTGCGGTGATTAAGGAGCACGGTGCGGTGATTAAGGAGCTCGGTGCGGTGATTAAGGAGCACGGTGCGGTGATTAAGGAGCACGGTGCGGTGATTAAGGAGCACGGTGCAGTGATTAAGGAGCAGGGTGCGGTGATTAAGGAGCTCGGTGCGGTGATTAAGGAGCACGGTGCGGTGATTAAGGAGCACGGTGCAGTGATTAAGGAGCAGGGTGCGGTGATTAAGGAGCTCGGTGCGGTGATTAAGGAGCAGGGTGCGGTGATTAAGGAGCTCGGTGCGGTGATTAAGGAGCTCGGTGCGGTGATTAAGGAGCTCGGTGCGGTGATTAAGGAGCACGGTGCGGTGATTAAGGAGCTCGGTGCGGTGATTAAGGAGCAGGGTGCGGTGATTAAGGAGCTCGGTGCAGTGATTAAGGAGCACGGTGCGGTGATTAAGGAGCTCGGTGCGGTGATTAAGGAGCACGGTGCAGTGATTAAGGAGCACGGTGCGGTGATTAAGGAGCACGGTGCGGTGATTAAGGAGCTCGGTGCAGTGATTAAGGAGCACGGTGCGGTGATTAAGGAGCTCGGTGCGGTGATTAAGGAGCACGGTGCAGTGATTAAGGAGCACGGTGGGGTGATTAAGGAGCACGGTGCAGTGATTAAGGAGCAGGGTGCGGTGATTAAGGAGCTCGGTGCGGTGATTAAGGAGCACGGTGCGGTGATTAAGGAGCACGGTGCGGTGATTAAGGAGCACGGTGCGGTGATTAAGGAGCACGGTGCGGTGATTAAGGAGCACGGTGCGGTGATTAAGGAGCACGGTGCGGTGATTAAGGAGCACGGTGCAGTGATTAAGGAGCACGGTGCAGTGATTAAGGAGCTCGGTGCGGTGATTAAGGAGCTCTGTGCGGTGATTAAGGAGCACGGTGCGGTGATTAAGGAGCACGGTGCAGTGATTAAGGAGCATGGTGCGGTGATTAAGGAGCAGGGTGCGGTGATTAAGGAGCACGGTGCGGTGATTAAGGAGTTCGGTGCGATGATTAAGGAGCTCGGTGCGGTGATTAAGGAGCACGGTGCGGTGATTAAGGAGCACGGTGCGGTGATTAAGGAGCACGGTGCGGTGATTAAGGAGCAAGGTGCGGTGATTAAGGAGCACGGTGCGGTGATTAAGGAGCTCGGTGCGGTGATTAAGGAGCATGGTGCAGTGATTAAGGAGCTCGGTGCGGTGATTAAGGAGCTCGGTGCAGTGATTAAGGAGCAGGGTGCGGTGATTAAGGAGCACGGTGCGGTGATTAAGGAGCACGGTGCGGTGATAAAGGAGCTCGGTGCGGTGATTAAGGAGCTCGGTGCGGTGATTAAGGAGCTCGGTGCGGTGATTAAGGAGCATGGTGCGGTGATTAAGGAGCTCGGTGCGGTGATTAAGGAGCTCGGTGCGGTGATTAAGGAGCATGGTGCGGTGATTAAGGAGCACGGTGCAGTGATTAAGGAGCTCGGTGCGGTGATTAAGGAGCTCGGTGCGGTGATTAAGGAGCACGGTGCGGTGATTAAGGAGCTCGGTGCGGTGATTAAGGAGCACGGTGCAGTGATTAAGGAGCTCGGTGCGGTGATTAAGGAGCTCGGTGCGGTGATTAAGGAGCATGGTGCGGTGATTAAGGAGCAGGGTGCGGTGATTAAGGAGCTCGGTGCAGTGATTAAGGAGCTCGGTGCGGTGATTAAGGAGCACGGTGCGGTGATTAAGGAGCACGGTGCGGTGATTAAGGAGCTCGGTGCGGTGATTAAGGAGCACTGTGCGGTGATTAAGGAGCACGGTGCAGTGATTAAGGAGCTCGGTGCGGTGATTAAGGAGTTCGGTGCGGTGATTAAGGAGCATGGTGCGGTGATTAAGGAGCTCGGTGCAGTGATTAAGGAGCTCGGTGCGGTGATTAAGGAGCACGGTGCGGTGATTAAGGAGCTCGGTGCGGTGATTAAGGAGCTCGGTGCGGTGATTAAGGAGCTCGGTGCGGTGATTAAGGAGCTCGGTGCGGTGATTAAGGAGCTCGGTGCGGTGATTAAGGAGCACGGTGCGGTGATTAAGGAGCTCGGTGCGGTGATTAAGGAGCACGGTGCGGTGATTAAGGAGCACGGTGCAGTGATTAAGGAGCACGGTGCGGTGATTAGGGAGCACGGTGCGGTGATTAAGGAGCACGGTGCGGTGATAAAGGAGCTCGGTGCGGTGATTAAGGAGCACGGTGCGGTGATTAAGGAGCACGGTGCGGTGATTAAGGAGCTCGGTGCGGTGATTAAGGAGCACGGTGCGGTGATTAAGGAGCTCGGTGCGGTGATTAAGGAGCTCGGTGCGGTGATTAAGGAGCTCGGTGCGGTGATTAAGGAGCTCGGTGCGGTGATTAGGGACCAGGGTGCGGTGATTAAGGAGCACGGTGCGGTGATAAAGGAGCTCGGTGCGGTGATTAAGGAGCTCGGTGCGGTGATTAAGGAGCTCGGTGCGGTGATTAAGGAGCACGGTGCGGTGATTAAGGAGCACGGTGCGGTGATTAAGGAGCACGGTGCGGTGATTAAGGAGCACGGTGCGGTGATTAAGGAGCACGGTGCGGTGATTAAGGAGCTCGGTGCGGTGATTAAGGAGCTCGGTGCGGTGATTAAGGAGCACGGTGCGGTGATTAAGGAGCTCGGTGCGGTGATTAAGGAGCTCGGTGCGGTGATTAAGGAGCTCGGTGCGGTGATTAAGGAGCACGGTGCGGTGATTAAGGAGCACGGTGCAGTGATTAAGGAGCACGGTGCGGTGATTAGGGAGCACGGTGCGGTGATTAGGGAGCACGGTGCGGTGATTAAGGAGCACGGTGCGGTGATTAAGGAGCATTGTGCGGTGATTAAGGAGCATTGTGCGGTGATTAAGGAGCACGGTGCGGTGATTAAGGAGCACGGTGCGGTGATTAAGGAGCACGGTGCGGTGATTAAGGAGCACGGTGCGGTGATAAAGGAGCTCGGTGCGGTGATTAAGGAGCTCGGTGCGGTGATTAAGGAGCACGGTGCGGTGATTAAGGAGCACGGTGCGGTGATTAAGGAGCTCGGTGCGGTGATTAAGGAGCACGGTGCGGTGATTAAGGAGCACGGTGCAGTGATTAAGGAGCACGGTGCGGTGATAAAGGAGCTCGGTGCGGTGATTAAGGAGCTCGGTGCGGTGATTAAGGAGCACGGTGCGGTGATTAAGGAGCTCGGTGCGGTGATTAAGGAGCTCGGTGCGGTGATTAAGGAGCACGGTGCGGTGATTAAGGAGCTCGGTGCGGTGATTAAGGAGCACGGTGCGGTGATTAAGGAGCTCGGTGCGGTGATTAAGGAGCACGGTGCGGTGATTAAGGAGCACGGTGCAGTGATTAAGGAGCACGGTGCGGTGATTAGGGAGCACGGTGCGGTGATTAGGGAGCACGGTGCGGTGATTAAGGAGCACGGTGCGGTGATTAAGGAGCATTGTGCGGTGATTAAGGAGCATTGTGCGGTGATTAAGGAGCACGGTGCGGTGATTAAGGAGCACGGTGCGGTGATTAAGGAGCACGGTGCGGTGATTAAGGAGCACGGTGCGGTGATTAAGGAGCTCGGTGCAGTGATTAAGGAGCACGGTGCGGTGATTAAGGAGCTCGGTGCGGTGATTAAGGAGCACGGTGCGGTGATTAAGGAGCACGGTGCGGTGATTAGGGAGCTCGGTGCGGTGATTAAGGAGCTCGGTGCAGTGATTAAGGAGCAGGGTGCGGTGATTAAGGAGCACGGTGCGGTGATTAAGGAGCACGGTGCGGTGATTAAGGAGCACGGTGCGGTGATTAGGGAGCTCGGTGCGGTGATTAAGGAGCTCGGTGCAGTGATTAAGGAGCAGGGTGCGGTGATTAAGGAGCACGGTGCGGTGATTAAGGAGCTCGGTGCAGTGATTAAGGAGCACGGTGCGGTGATTAAGGTGCACGGTGCGGTGATTAAGGAGCATGGTGCGGTGATTAAGGAGCATGGTGCGGTGATTAAGGAGCTCGGTGCGGTGATTAAGGAGCTCGGTGCGGTGATTAAGGAGCTCGGTGCGGTGATTAGGGAGCAGGGTGCGGTGATTAAGGAGCTCGGTGCGGTGATTAAGGAGCACGGTGCGGTGATTAAGGAGCACGGTGCGGTGATTAAGGAGCACGGTGCGGTGATTAAGGAGCACGGTGCGGTGATTAAGGTGCACGGTGCGGTGATTAAGGAGCTCGGTACGGTGATTAAGGAGCACGGTGCGGTGATTAGGGAGCAGGGTGCGGTGATTAAGGAGCTCGGTGCGGTGATTAAGGAGCACGGTGCAGTGATTAAGGAGCACGGTGCGGTGATTAAGGAGCACGGTGCGGTGATTAAGGAGCACGGTGCGGTGATTAAGGTGCACGGTGCGGTGATTAAGGAGCTCGGTACGGTGATTAAGGTGCACGGTGCGGTGATTAAGGAGCTCGGTACGGTGATTAAGGAGCACGGTGCGGTGATTAGGGAGCAGGGTGCGGTGATTAAGGAGCTCGGTGCGGTGATTAAGGAGCACGTTGCAGTGATTAAGGAGCACGGTGCGGTGATTAAGGTGCACGGTGCGGTGATTAAGGAGCATGGTGCGGTGATTAAGGAGCACGGTGCGGTGATTAAGGAGCTCGGTGCAGTGATTAAGGAGCACGGTGCGGTGATTAAGGTGCACGGTGCGGTGATTAAGGAGCATGGTGCGGTGATTAAGGAGCATGGTGCGGTGATTAAGGAGCTCGGTGCGGTGATTAAGGAGCTCGGTGCGGTGATTAAGGAGCTCGGTGCGGTGATTAGGGAGCAGGGTGCGGTGATTAAGGAGCTCGGTGCGGTGATTAAGGAGCACGGTGCGGTGATTAAGGAGCACGGTGCGGTGATTAAGGAGCACGGTGCGGTGATTAAGGAGCACGGTGCGGTGATTAAGGTGCACGGTGCGGTGATTAAGGAGCTCGGTACGGTGATTAAGGAGCACGGTGCGGTGATTAGGGAGCAGGGTGCGGTGATTAAGGAGCTCGGTGCGGTGATTAAGGAGCACGGTGCAGTGATTAAGGAGCACGGTGCGGTGATTAAGGAGCACGGTGCGGTGATTAAGGAGCACGGTGCGGTGATTAAGGTGCACGGTGCGGTGATTAAGGAGCTCGGTACGGTGATTAAGGTGCACGGTGCGGTGATTAAGGAGCTCGGTACGGTGATTAAGGAGCACGGTGCGGTGATTAGGGAGCAGGGTGCGGTGATTAAGGAGCTCGGTGCGGTGATTAAGGAGCACGTTGCAGTGATTAAGGAGCACGGTGCGGTGATTAAGGAGCACGGTGCGGTGATTAAGGAGCACGGTGCGGTGATTAAGGAGCACGGTGCGGTGATTAAGGAGCACGGTGCGGTGATTAAGGAGCACGGTGCGGTGATTAAGGAGCACGGTGCGGTGATTAAGGAGCACGGTGCGGTGATTAAGGAGCACGGTGCGGTGATTAAGGAGCACGGTGCGGTGATTAAGGAGCACGGTGCGGTGATTAAGGAGCTCGGTGCGGTGATTAAGGAGCACGGTTCGGTGATTAAGGAGCACGGTGCGGTGATTAAGGAGCTCGGTGCGGTGATTAAGGAGCACGGTGCGGTGATTAAGGAGCACGGTGCGGTGATAAAGGAGCTCGGTGCGGTGATTAAGGAGCTCGGTGCGGTGATTAAGGAGCTCGGTGCGGTGATTAAGGAGCTCGGTGCGGTGATTAAGGAGCTCGGTGCGGTGATTAAGGAGCTCGGTGCGTTGATTAAGGAGCACGGTGCGGTGATTAAGGAGCACGGTGCGGTGATTAAGGAGCTCGGTGCGGTGATTAAGGAGCTCGGTGCAGTGATTAAGGAGCACGGTGCGGTGATTAAGGAGCACGGTGCGGTGATTAAGGAGCTCGGTGCGGTGATTAAGGAGCACGGTGCGGTGATTAAGGAGCACGGTGCGGTGATTAAGGAGCTCGGTGCGGTGATAAAGGAGCTCGGTGCGGTGATTAAGGAGCTCGGTGCGGTAATTAAGGAGCTAGGTGCGGTGATTAAGGAGCACGGTGCGGTGATTAAGGAGCTCGGTGCAGTGATTAAGGAGCACGGTGCGGTGATTAAGGAGCTCGGTGCGGTGATTAAGGAGCTCGGTGCGGTGATTAAGGAGCACGGTTCGGTGATTAAGGAGCACGGTGCGGTGATTTAGGAGCTCGGTGCGGTGATTAAGGAGCACGGTGCGGTGATTAAGGAGCACGGTGCGGTGATAAAGGAGCTCGGTGCGGTGATTAAGGAGCTCGGTGCGGTGATTAAGGAGCACGGTGCGGTGATTAAGGAGCACGGTGCGGTGATTAAGGAGCACGGTGCGGTGATTAAGGAGCACGGTGCGGTGATTAAGGAGCACGGTGCGGTGATTAAGGAGCACGGTGCGGTGATTAAGGAGCACGGTGCGGTGATTAAGGAGCACGGTGCGGTGATTAAGGAGCACGGTGCGGTGATTAAGGAGCACGGTGCGGTGATTAAGGAGCTCGGTGCGGTGATTAAGGAGCACGGTTCGGTGATTAAGGAGCACGGTGCGGTGATTAAGGAGCTCGGTGCGGTGATTAAGGAGCACGGTGCGGTGATTAAGGAGCACGGTGCGGTGATAAAGGAGCTCGGTGCGGTGATTAAGGAGCTCGGTGCGGTGATTAAGGAGCTCGGTGCGGTGATTAAGGAGCTCGGTGCGGTGATTAAGGAGCTCGGTGCGGTGATTAAGGAGCTCGGTGCGTTGATTAAGGAGCACGGTGCGGTGATTAAGGAGCACGGTGCGGTGATTAAGGAGCTCGGTGCGGTGATTAAGGAGCTCGGTGCAGTGATTAAGGAGCACGGTGCGGTGATTAAGGAGCACGGTGCGGTGATTAAGAAGCTCGGTGCGGTGATTAAGGAGCACGGTGCGGTGATTAAGGAGCACGGTGCGGTGATTAAGGAGCTCGGTGCGGTGATAAAGGAGCTCGGTGCGGTGATTAAGGAGCTCGGTGCGGTAATTAAGGAGCTAGGTGCGGTGATTAAGGAGCACGGTGCGGTGATTAAGGAGCTCGGTGCAGTGATTAAGGAGCACG
This sequence comes from Scyliorhinus torazame, assembly GCF_047496885.1. Lineage (NCBI taxonomy): Eukaryota > Metazoa > Chordata > Chondrichthyes > Carcharhiniformes > Scyliorhinidae > Scyliorhinus > Scyliorhinus torazame. Next base: position 1,225,293 of record NC_092727.1, read on the forward strand.
GTGCGGTGATTAAGGAGCTCGGTGCGGTGATTAAGGAGCTCGGTGCGGTGATTAAGGAGCACGGTTCGGTGATTAAGGAGCACGGTGCGGTGATTTAGGAGCTCGGTGCGGTGATTAAGGAGCTCGGTGCGGTGATTAAGGAGCACGGTTCGGTGATTAAGGAGCACGGTGCGGTGATTAAGGAGCTCGGTGCGGTGATTAAGGAGCACGGTGCGGTGATTAAGGAGCACGGTGCGGTGATAAAGGAGCTCGGTGCGGTGATTAAGGAGCTCGGTGCGGTGATTAAGGAGCTCGGTGCGGTGATTAAGGAGCTCGGTGCGGTGATTAAGGAGCTCGGTGCGGTGATTAAGGAGCTCGGTGCGGTGATTAAGGAGCACGGTGCGGTGATTAAGGAGCATGGTGCGGTGATTAAGGAGCTCGGTGCGGTGATTAAGGAGCTCGGTGCAGTGATTAAGGAGCACGGTGCGGTGATTAAGGAGCACGGTGCGGTGATTAAGGAGCTCGGTGCGGTGATTAAGGAGCACGGTGCGGTGATTAAGGAGCACGGTGCGGTGATTAAGGAGCTCGGTGCGGTGATAAAGGAGCTCGGTGCGGTGATTAAGGAGCTCGGTGCGGTGATTAAGGAGCTAGGTGCGGTGATTAAGGAGCACGGTGCGGTGATTAAGGAGCTCGGTGCAGTGATTAAGGAGCACGGTGCGGTGATTAAGGAGCTCGGTGCGGTGATTAAGGAGCACGGTGCGGTGATTAGGGAGCAGGGTGCGGTGATTAAGGAGCTCGGTGCGGTGATTAAGGAGCTAGGTGCGGTGATTAAGGAGCACGGTGCGGTGATTAAGGAGCTCGGTGCGGTGATAAAGGAGCTCGGTGCGGTGATTAAGGAGCAGGGTGCGTTGATTAAGGAGCTCGGTGCGGTGATTAGGGAGCAGGGTGCGGTGATTAAGGAGCACTGTGCGGTGATAAAGGAGCTCGGTGCGGTGATTAAGGAGCTCGGTGCGGTGATTAAGGAGCACGGTGCGGTGATTAAGGAGCACGGTGCTGTGATTAAGGAGCTCGGTGCTGTGATTAAGGAGCACGGTGCGGTGATTAAGGAGCACGGTGCGGTGATTAAGGAGCACGGTGCGGTGATTAAGGAGCTCGGTGCGGTGATTAAGGAGCTCGGTGCGGTGATTAAGGAGCAGGGTGCGGTGATTAAGGAGCACGGTGCGGTGATTAAGGAGCTCGGTGCGGTGATTAAGGAGCACGGTGCGGTGATTAAGGAGCTCGGTGCGGTGATTAAGGAGCACGGTGTGGTGATTAAGGTGCAGGGTGCGGTGATTAAGGAGCAGAGTGCGGTGATTAAGGAGCTAGGTGCGGTGATTAAGGAGCACGGTGCGGTGATTAAGGAGCTCAGTGCAGTGACTAAGGAGCACGGTGCGGTGATTAAGGAGCACGGTGCGGTGATTAAGGAGCACGGTGCGGTGATTAAGGAGCTCGGTGCGGTGATTAAGGAGCACGGTGCGGTGATTAAGGAGCTCGGTGCGGTGATTAAGGAGCACGGTGCGGTGATTAAGGAGCACGGTGCGGTGATTAAGGAGCACGGTGCAGTGATTAAGGAGCACGGTGCGGTGATTAAGGAGCACTGTGCGGTGATAAAGGAGCACGGTGCGGTGATTAAGGAGCACGGTGCGGTGATTAAGGAGCACGGTGCGGTGATTAAGGAGCTTGGTGCGGTGATTAAGGAGCTCGGTGCGGTGATTAAGGAGCACGGTGCAGTGATTAAGGAGCACGGTGCGGTGATTAAGGAGCACGGTGCAGTGATTAAGGAGCACGGTGCGGTGATTAAGGAGCACGGTGCGGTGATTAAGGAGCTCGGTGCGGTGATTAAGGAGCTCGGTGCGGTGATTAAGGAGCAAGGTGCAGTGATTAAGGAGCACGGTGCGGTGATTAAGGAGCACGGTGCAGTGATTAAGGAGCACGGTGCGGTGATTAAGGAGCACGGTGCAGTGATTAAGGAGCACGGTGCGGTGATTAAGGAGCTCGGTGCGGTGATTAAGGAGCTCGGTGCGGTGATTAAGGAGCTCGGTGCGGTGATTAAGGAGCTCGGTGCGTTGATTAAGGAGCACGGTGCGGTGATTAAGGAGCACGGTGCGGTGATTAAGGAGCTCGGTGCGGTGATTAAGGAGCTCGGTGCAGTGATTAAGGAGCACGGTGCGGTGATTAAGGAGCACGGTGCGGTGATTAAGGAGCTCGGTGCGGTGATTAAGGAGCACGGTGCGGTGATTAAGGAGCACGGTGCGGTGATTAAGGAGCTCGGTGCGGTGATAAAGGAGCTCGGTGCGGTGATTAAGGAGCTCGGTGCGGTAATTAAGGAGCTAGGTGCGGTGATTAAGGAGCACGGTGCGGTGATTAAGGAGCTCGGTGCAGTGATTAAGGAGCACGGTGCGGTGATTAAGGAGCTCGGTGCGGTGATTAAGGAGCTCGGTGCGGTGATTAAGGAGCACGGTTCGGTGATTAAGGAGCACGGTGCGGTGATTTAGGAGCTCGGTGCGGTGATTAAGGAGCACGGTGCGGTGATTAAGGAGCACGGTGCGGTGATAAAGGAGCTCGGTGCGGTGATTAAGGAGCTCGGTGCGGTGATTAAGGAGCACGGTGCGGTGATTAAGGAGCACGGTGCGGTGATTAAGGAGCACGGTGCGGTGATTAAGGAGCACGGTGCGGTGATTAAGGAGCACGGTGCGGTGATTAAGGAGCACGGTGCGGTGATTAAGGAGCACGGTGCGGTGATTAAGGAGCACGGTGCGGTGATTAAGGAGCACGGTGCGGTGATTAAGGAGCTCGGTGCGGTGATTAAGGAGCACGGTTCGGTGATTAAGGAGCACGGTGCGGTGATTAAGGAGCTCGGTGCGGTGATTAAGGAGCACGGTGCGGTGATTAAGGAGCACGGTGCGGTGATAAAGGAGCTCGGTGCGGTGATTAAGGAGCTCGGTGCGGTGATTAAGGAGCTCGGTGCGGTGATTAAGGAGCTCGGTGCGGTGATTAAGGAGCTCGGTGCGGTGATTAAGGAGCTCGGTGCGTTGATTAAGGAGCACGGTGCGGTGATTAAGGAGCACGGTGCGGTGATTAAGGAGCTCGGTGCGGTGATTAAGGAGCTCGGTGCAGTGATTAAGGAGCACGGTGCGGTGATTAAGGAGCACGGTGCGGTGATTAAGGAGCTCGGTGCGGTGATTAAGGAGCACGGTGCGGTGATTAAGGAGCACGGTGCGGTGATTAAGGAGCTCGGTGCGGTGATAAAGGAGCTCGGTGCGGTGATTAAGGAGCTCGGTGCGGTAATTAAGGAGCTAGGTGCGGTGATTAAGGAGCACGGTGCGGTGATTAAGGAGCTCGGTGCAGTGATTAAGGAGCACGGTGCGGTGATTAAGGAGCTCGGTGCGGTGATTAAGGAGCTCGGTGCGGTGATTAAGGAGCACGGTTCGGTGATTAAGGAGCACGGTGCGGTGATTTAGGAGCTCGGTGCGGTGATTAAGGAGCTCGGTGCGGTGATTAAGGAGCACGGTTCGGTGATTAAGGAGCACGGTGCGGTGATTAAGGAGCTCGGTGCGGTGATTAAGGAGCACGGTGCGGTGATTAAGGAGCACGGTGCGGTGATAAAGGAGCTCGGTGCGGTGATTAAGGAGCTCGGTGCGGTGATTAAGGAGCTCGGTGCGGTGATTAAGGAGCTCGGTGCGGTGATTAAGGAGCTCGGTGCGGTGATTAAGGAGCTCGGTGCGGTGATTAAGGAGCACGGTGCGGTGATTAAGGAGCATGGTGCGGTGATTAAGGAGCTCGGTGCGGTGATTAAGGAGCTCGGTGCAGTGATTAAGGAGCACGGTGCGGTGATTAAGGAGCACGGTGCGGTGATTAAGGAGCTCGGTGCGGTGATTAAGGAGCACGGTGCGGTGATTAAGGAGCACGGTGCGGTGATTAAGGAGCTCGGTGCGGTGATAAAGGAGCTCGGTGCGGTGATTAAGGAGCTCGGTGCGGTGATTAAGGAGCTAGGTGCGGTGATTAAGGAGCACGGTGCGGTGATTAAAGAGCTCGGTGCAGTGATTAAGGAGCACGGTGCGGTGATTAAGGAGCTCGGTGCGGTGATTAAGGAGCACGGTGCGGTGATTAGGGAGCAGGGTGCGGTGATTAAGGAGCTCGGTGCGGTGATTAAGGAGCTAGGTGCGGTGATTAAGGAGCACGGTGCGGTGATTAAGGAGCACGGTGCGGTGATTAAGGAGCTCGGTGCAGTGATTAAGGAGCACGGTGCGGTGATTAAGGAGCTCGGTGCGGTGATTAAGGAGCACGGTGCGGTGATTAGGGAGCAGGGTGCGGTGATTAAGGAGCTCGGTGCGGTGATTAAGGAGCTAGGTGCGGTGATTAAGGAGCACGGTGCGGTGATTAAGGAGCTAGGTGCGGTGATTAAGGAGCACGGTGCGGTGATAAAGGAGCTCGGTGCGGTGATTAAGGAGCAGGGTGCGTTGATTAAGGAGCTCGGTGCGGTGATTAGGGAGCAGGGTGCGGTGATTAAGGAGCACTGTGCGGTGATAAAGGAGCTCGGTGCGGTGATTAAGGAGCTCGGTGCGGTGATTAAGGAGCACGGTGCGGTGATTAAGGAGCACGGTGCGGTGATTAAGGAGCTCGGTGCTGTGATTAAGGAGCACGGTGCGGTGATTAAGGAGCACGGTGCGGTGATTAAGGAGCACGGTGCGGTGATTAAGGAGCTCGGTGCGGTGATTAAGGAGCTCGGTGCGGTGATTAAGGAGCAGGGTGCGGTGATTAAGGAGCACGGTGCGGTGATTAAGGAGCTCGGTGCGGTGATTAAGGAGCACGGTGCGGTGATTAAGGAGCTCGGTGCGGTGATTAAGGAGCACGGTGTGGTGATTAAGGTGCAGGGTGCGGTGATTAAGGAGCAGAGTGCGGTGATTAAGGAGCTAGGTGCGGTGATTAAGGAGCACGGTGCGGTGATTAAGGAGCTCTGTGCAGTGACTAAGGAGCACGGTGCGGTGATTAAGGAGCACGGTGCGGTGATTAAGGAGCACGGTGCGGTGATTAAGGAGCTCGGTGCGGTGATTAAGGAGCACGGTGCGGTGATTAAGGAGCTCGGTGCGGTGATTAAGGAGCACGGTGCGGTGATTAAGGAGCAAGGTGCGGTGATTAAGGAGCACGGTGCAGTGATTAAGGAGCACGGTGCGGTGATTAAGGAGCACTGTGCGGTGATAAAGGAGCACGGTGCGGTGATTAAGGAGCACGGTGCGGTGATTAAGGAGCACGGTGCGGTGATTAAGGAGCTTGGTGCGGTGATTAAGGAGCTCGGTGCAGTGATTAAGGAGCACGGTGCAGTGATTAAGGAGCACGGTGCGGTGATTAAGGAGCACGGTGCAGTGATTAAGGAGCACGGTGCGGTGATTAAGGAGCACGGTGCGGTGATTAAGGAGCTCGGTGCGGTGATTAAGGAGCTCGGTGCGGTGATTAAGGAGCATGGTGCAGTGATTAAGGAGCACGGTGCGGTGATTAAGGAGCACGGTGCAGTGATTAAGGAGCACGGTGCGGTGATTAAGGAGCACGGTGCAGTGATTAAGGAGCACGGTGCGGTGATTAAGGAGTACTGTGCGGTGATAAAGGAGCTCGGTGCGGTGATTAAGGAGCTCGGTGCAGTGATTAAGGAGCTCGGTGCGGTGATTAAGGAGCACGGTGCGGTGATTAAGGAGCTCGGTGCGGTGATTAAGGAGCACGGTGCGGTGATTAAGGAGCTCGGTGCGGTGATTAAGGAGCACGGTGCGGTGATTAAGGAGCTCGGTGCGGTGATTAAGGAGCACGGTGCGGTGATTAAGGAGCTCGGTGCGGTGATTAAGGAGCACGGTGCGGTGATTAAGGAGCACGGTGCGGTGATTAAGGAGCTCGGTGCGGTGATTAAGGAGCACGGTGCGGTGATTAAGGAGCTCGGTGCGGTGATTAAGGAGCTCCGTGCGGTGATTAAGGAGCACGGTGCGGTGATTAAGGAGCTCAGTGCGGTGATTAAGGAGCACGGTGCGGTGATTAAGGAGCATTGTGCGGTGATTAAGGAGCTCGGTGCGGTGATTAAGGAGCATTGTGCGGTGATTAAGGAGCACGGTGCAGTGATTAAGGAGCAGGGTGCGGTGATTAAGGAGCTCGGTGCGGTGATTAAGGAGCTCGGTGCGGTGATTAAGGAGCACGGTGCGGTGATTAAGGAGCTCGGTGCGGTGATTAAGGAGCATTGTGCGGTGATTAAGGAGCTCGGTGCGGTGATTAAGGAGCATTGTGCGGTGATTAAGGAGCACGGTGCAGTGATTAAGGAGCAGGGTGCGGTGATTAAGGAGCTCGGTGCGGTGATTAAGGAGCTCGGTGCGGTGATTAAGGAGCACGGTGCGGTGATTAAGGAGCACGGTGCGGTGATTAAGGAGCACGGTGCGGTGATTAAGGAGCAGGGTGCGGTGATTAAGGAGCTCCGTGCGGTGATTAAGGAGCAGGGTGCGGTGATTAAGGAGCTCGGTGCGGTGATTAAGGAGCTCGGTGCGGTGATTAAGGAGCTAGGTGCGGTGATTAAGGAGCACGGTGCGGTGATTAAGGAGCACGGTGCGGTGATTAAGGAGCACGGTGCGGTGATTAAGGAGCTCGGTGCGGTGATTAAGGAGCACGGTGCGGTGATTAAGGATAACGGTGCGGTGATTAAGGAGCTAGGTGCAGTGATTAAGGAGCTCGGTGCGGTGATTAAGGAGCTAGGTGCGGTGATTAAGGAGCACGGTGCGGTGATTAAGGAGCACGGTGCGGTGATTAAGGAGCACGGTGCGGTGATTAAGGAGCACGGTGCGGTGATTAAGGAGCTAGGTGCGGTGATTAAGGAGCTCGGTGCGGTGATTAAGGAGCACGGTGCGGTGATTAAGGAGCACGGTGCGGTGATTAAGGAGCTCGGTGCGGTGATTAAGGAGCTAGGTGCGGTGATTAAGGAGCACGGTGCGGTGATTAAGGAGCACGGTGCGGTGATTAAGGAGCACGGTGCGGTGATTAAGGAGCTCGGTGCGGTGATTAAGGAGCACGGTGCGGTGATTAAGGATAACGGTGCGGTGATTAAGGAGCTAGGTGCAGTGATTAAGGAGCTCGGTGCGGTGATTAAGGAGCTAGGTGCGGTGATTAAGGAGCACGGTGCGGTGATTAAGGAGCACGGTGCGGTGATTAAGGAGCACGGTGCGGTGATTAAGGAGCACGGTGCGGTGATTAAGGAGCTAGGTGCGGTGATTAAGGAGCTCGGTGCGGTGATTAAGGAGCACGGTGCGGTGATTAAGGAGCACGGTGCGGTGATTAAGGAGCTCGGTGCGGTGATTAAGGAGCTCGGTGCGGTGATTAAGGAGCACGGTGCGGTGATTAAGGAGCTCGGTGCGGTGATTAAGGTGCACGGTGCAGTGATTAAGGAGCACGGTGCGGTGATTAAGGAGCACGGTGCGGTGATTAAGGAGCACGGTGCGGTGATTAAGGAGCACGGTGCAGTGATTAAGGAGCACGGTGCGGTGATTAAGGAGCACGGTGCGGTGATTAAGGAGCAATGTGCAGTGATTAAGGAGCACGGTGCGGTGATTAAGGAGCACAGTGCAGTGATTAAGGAGCACGGTGCGGTGATTAAGGAGCTCGGTGCGTTGATTAAGGAGCACGGTGCGGTGATTAAGGAGCTCGGTGCGGTGATTAAGGAGCACGGTGCGGTGATTAAGGAGCTCGGTGCGGTGATTAAGGAGCACGGTGCGGTGATTAAGGAGCACGGTGCGGTGATTAAGGAGCACGGTGCGGTGATTAAGGAGCTCGGTGCGGTGATTAAGGAGCTCGGTGCGGTGATTAAGGAGCACGGTGCGGTGATTAAGGAGCACGGTGCGGTGATTAGGGAGCACGGTGCGGTGATTAAGGAGCACGGTTCGGTGATTAAGGAGCTCGGTGCGGTGATTAAGGAGCTCGGTGCGGTGATTAAGGAGCACGGTGCGGTGATTAAGGAGCTCGGTGCGGTGATTAAGGAGCTCGGTGCGGTGATTAAGGAGCACGGTGCGGTGATTAAGGAGCTCGGTGCGGTGATTAAGGAGCTCGGTGCGGTGATTAAGGAGCACGGTGCGGTGATTAAGGAGCACGGTGCGGTGATTAAGGAGCTCGGTGCGGTGATTAAGGAGCACGGTGCGGTGATTAAGGAGCACGGTGCGGTGATTAAGGAGCACGGTGCGGTGATTAAGGAGCACGGTGCGGTGATTAAGGAGCACGGTGCGGTGATTAAGGAGCTAGGTGCGGTGATTAAGGAGCTCGGTGCGGTGATTAAGGAGCTAGGTGCGGTGATTAAGGAGCACGGTGCGGTGATTAAGGAGCACGGTGCGGTGATTAAGGAGCAGGGTGCGGTGATTAAGGAGCTCGGTGCGGTGATTAAGGAGCACTGTGCGGTGATTAAGGAGCTCGGTGCGGTGATTAAGGAGCTCGGTGCGGTGATTAAGGAGCTCGGTGCGGTGATTAAGGAGCACGGTGCGGTGATTAAGGAGCTCGGTGCGGTGATTAAGGAGCTCGGTGCGGTGATTAAGGAGCACGGTGCGGTGATTAAGGAGCACGGTGCGGTGATTAAGGAGCACGGTGCGGTGATTAAGGAGCACGGTGCGGTGATTAAGGAGCACGGTGCGGTGATTAAGGAGCACGGTGCGGTGATTAAGGAGCACGGTGCGGTGATTAAGGAGCACGGTGCGGTGATTAAGGAGCACGGTGCGGTGATTAAGGAGCTCGGTGCGGTGATTAAGGAGCACGGTGCGGTGATTAAGGAGCTCGGTGCGGTGATTAAGGAGCTCCGTGCGGTGATTAAGGAGCACGGTGCGGTGATTAAGGAGCTCAGTGCGGTGATTAAGGAGCACGGTGCGGTGATTAAGGAGCATTGTGCGGTGATTAAGGAGCTCGGTGCGGTGATTAAGGAGCATTGTGCGGTGATTAAGGAGCACGGTGCAGTGATTAAGGAGCAGGGTGCGTTGATTAAGGAGCTCGGTGCGGTGATTAAGGAGCTCGGTGCGGTGATTAAGGAGCACGGTGCGGTGATTAAGGAGCTCGGTGCGGTGATTAAGGAGCATTGTGCGGTGATTAAGGAGCTCGGTGCGGTGATTAAGGAGCATTGTGCGGTGATTAAGGAGCACGGTGCAGTGATTAAGGAGCAGGGTGCGGTGATTAAGGAGCTCGGTGCGGTGATTAAGGAGCTCGGTGCGGTGATTAAGGAGCACGGTGCGGTGATTAAGGAGCACGGTGCGGTGATTAAGGAGCACGGTGCGGTGATTAAGGAGCACGGTGCGGTGATTAAGGAGCAGGGTGCGGTGATTAAGGAGCTCGGTGCGGTGATTAAGGAGCAGGGTGCGGTGATTAAGGAGCTCGGTGCGGTGATTAAGGAGCTCGGTGCGGTGATTAAGGAGCTAGGTGCGCTGATTAAGGAGCACGGTGCGGTGATTAAGTAGCACGGTGCGGTGATTAAGGAGCACGGTGCGGTGATTAAGGAGCTCGGTGCGGTGATTAAGGAGCACGGTGCGGTGATTAAGGAGCACGGTGCGGTGATTAAGGAGCTAGGTGCAGTGATTAAGGAGCTCGGTGCGGTGATTAAGGAGCTAGGTGCGGTGATTAAGGAGCACGGTGCGGTGATTAAGGAGCACGGTGCGGTGATTAAGGAGCACGGTGCGGTGATTAAGGAGCACGGTGCGGTGATTAAGGAGCTAGGTGCGGTGATTAAGGAGCTCGGTGCGGTGATTAAGGAGCACGGTGCGGTGATTAAGGAGCACGGTGCGGTGATTAAGGAGCTCGGTGCGGTGATTAAGGAGCTCGGTGCGGTGATTAAGGAGCACGGTGCGGTGATTAAGGAGCTCGGTGCGGTGATTAAGGAGCACGGTGCAGTGATTAAGGAGCACGGTGCGGTGATTAAGGAGCACGGTGCGTTGATTAAGGAGCACGGTGCGGTGATTAAGGAGCACGGTGCAGTGATTAAGGAGCACGGTGCGGTGATTAAGGAGCACGGTGCGGTGATTAAGGAGCACGGTGCAGTGATTAAGGAGCACGGTGCGGTGATTAAGGAGCACAGTGCAGTGATTAAGGAGCACGGTGCGGTGATTAAGGAGCTCGGTGCGTTGATTAAGGAGCACGGTGCGGTGATTAAGGAGCTCGGTGCGGTGATTAAGGAGCACGGTGCGGTGATTAAGGAGCTCGGTGCGGTGATTAAGGAGCACGGTGCGGTGATTAAGGAGCACGGTGCGGTGATTAAGGAGCACGGTGCGGTGATTAAGGAGCTCGGTGCGGTGATTAAGGAGCTCGGTGCGGTGATTAAGGAGCACGGTGCGGTGATTAAGGAGCACGGTGCGGTGATTAAGGAGCTCGGTGCGGTGATTAAGGAGCACGGTGCGGTGATTAAGGAGCTCGGTGCGGTGATTAAGGAGCACGGTGCGGTGATTAAGGAGCACGGTGCGGTGATTAAGGAGCACGGTGCGGTGATTAAGGAGCTCGGTGCGGTGATTAAGGAGCTCGGTGCGGTGATTAAGGAGCACGGTGCGGTGATTAAGGAGCACGGTGCGGTGATTAGGGAGCACGGTGCGGTGATTAAGGAGCACGGTTCGGTGATTAAGGAGCTCGGTGCGGTGATTAAGGAGCTCGGTGCGGTGATTAAGGAGCACGGTGCGGTGATTAAGGAGCTCGGTGCGGTGATTAAGGAGCTCGGTGCGGTGATTAAGGAGCACGGTGCGGTGATTAAGGAGCTCGGTGCGGTGATTAAGGAGCTCGGTGCGGTGATTAAGGAGCACGGTGCGGTGATTAAGGAGCACGGTGCGGTGATTAAGGAGCTCGGTGCGGTGATTAAGGAGCACGGTGCGGTGATTAAGGAGCACGGTGCGGTGATTAAGGAGCACGGTGCGGTGATTAAGGAGCACGGTGCGGTGATTAAGGAGCACGGTGCGGTGATTAAGGAGCTAGGTGCGGTGATTAAGGAGCTCGGTGCGGTGATTAAGGAGCTAGGTGCGGTGATTAAGGAGCACGGTGCGGTGATTAAGGAGCACGGTGCGGTGATTAAGGAGCAGGGTGCGGTGATTAAGGAGCTCGGTGCGGTGATTAAGGAGCACTGTGCGGTGATTAAGGAGCTCGGTGCGGTGATTAAGGAGCTCGGTGCGGTGATTAAGGAGCTCGGTGCGGTGATTAAGGAGCACGGTGCGGTGATTAAGGAGCTCGGTGCGGTGATTAAGGAGCTCGGTGCGGTGATTAAGGAGCACGGTGCGGTGATTAAGGAGCACGGTGCGGTGATTAAGGAGCACGGTGCGGTGATTAAGGAGCACGGTGCGGTGATTAAGGAGCACGGTGCGGTGATTAAGGAGCACGGTGCGGTGATTAAGGAGCAGGGTGCGGTGATTAAGGAGCAGGGTGCGGTGATTAAGGAGCACGGTGCGGTGATTAAGGAGCTCAGTGCGGTGATTAAGGAGCTCGGTGCGGTGATTAAGGTGCACGGTGCGGTGATTAAGGAGCTCAGTGCGGTGATTAAGGAGCTCAGTGCGGTGATTAAGGAGCACGGTGCGGTGATTAAGGTGCACGGTGCGGTGATTAAGGAGCACGGTGCGGTGATTAAGGAGCACGGTGCGGTGATTAAGTAGCTCGGTGCGGTGATAAAGGAGCACGGTGCGGTGATTAAGGAGCACGGTGCGGTGATTAAGGAGCACGGTGCGGTGATTAAGGAGCATTGTGCGGTGATTAAGGAGCTCGGTGCGGTGATTAAGGAGCTCGGTGCGGTGATTAAGGAGCACGGTGCGGTGATTAAGGAGCACGGTGCGGTGATTAAGGAGCACGGTGCGGTGATTAAGGAGCACGGTGCGGTGATTAAGGAGCTCGGTGCGGTGATTAAGGAGCATTGTGCGGTGATTAAGGAGCTCGGTGCGGTGATTAAGGAGCAGGGTGCGGTGATTAAGGAGCACGGTGCGGTGATTAAGGAGCTCGGTGCGGTGATTAAGGAGCACGGTGCGGTGATTAAGGAGCACGGTGCGGTGATTAAGGAGCACGGTGCGGTGATTAAGGAGCTAGGTGCGGTGATTAAGGAGCTCGGTGCGGTGATTAAGGAGCTAGGTGCGGTGATTAAGGAGCACGGTGCGGTGATTAAGGAGCACGGTGCGGTGATTAAGGAGCAGGGTGCGGTGATTAAGGAGCTCGGTGCGGTGATTAAGGAGCACTGTGCGCTGATTAAGGAGCTCGGTGCGGTGATTAAGGAGCTCGGTGCGGTGATTAAGGAGCTCGGTGCGGTGATTAAGGAGCACGGTGCGGTGATTAAGGAGCTCGGTGCGGTGATTAAGGAGCACGGTGCAGTGATTAAGGAGCACGGTGCGGTGATTAAGGAGCTCGGTGCGGTGATTAAGGAGCACGGTGCGGTGATTAAGGAGCACGGTGCGGTGATTAAGGAGCACGGTGCGGTGATTAAGGAGCTAGGTGCGGTGATTAAGGAGCTCGGTGCGGTGATTAAGGAGCTAGGTGCGGTGATTAAGGAGCACGGTGCGGTGATTAAGGAGCACGGTGCGGTGATTAAGGAGCAGGGTGCGGTGATTAAGGAGCTCGGTGCGGTGATTAAGGAGCACTGTGCGCTGATTAAGGAGCTCGGTGCGGTGATTAAGGAGCTCGGTGCGGTGATTAAGGAGCTCGGTGCGGTGATTAAGGAGCACGGTGCGGTGATTAAGGAGCTCGGTGCGGTGATTAAGGAGCTCGGTGCGGTGATTAAGGAGCACGGTGCGGTGATTAAGGAGCACGGTGCGGTGATTAAGGAGCTCAGTGCGGTGATTAAGGAGCACGGCGCGGTGATTAAGGAGCACGGTGCGGTGATTAAGGAGCACGGTGCGGTGATTAAGGAGCACGGTGCGGTGATTAAGGAGCTCGGTGCGGTGATTAAGGAGCACGGTGCGGTGATTAAGGAGCACGGTGCGGTGATTAAGGAGCACGGTGCGGTGATTAAGGAGCACGGTGCGGTGATTAAGTAGCTCGGTGCGGTGATAAAGGAGCATGGTGCGGTGATTAAGGAGCTCGGTGCGGTGATTAAGGAGCACGGTGCGGTGATTAAGGAGCACGGTGCGGTGATTAAGTAGCTCGGTGCGGTGATAAAGGAGCATGGTGCGGTGATTAAGGAGCTCGGTGCGGTGATTAAGGAGCACGGTGCGGTGATTAAGGAGCTCGGTGCGGTGATTAAGGAGCTCGGTGCGGTGATTAAGGAGCACGGTGCGGTGATTAAGGAGCACGGTGCGGTGATTAAGGAGCTCGGTGCGGTGATTAAGGAGCATTGTGCGGTGATTAAGGAGCACGGTGCGGTGATTAAGGAGCACGGTGCGGTGATTAAGGAGCACGGTGCGGTGATTAAGGAGCTCGGTGCGGTGATTAAGGAGCATTGTGCGGTGATTAAGGAGCTAGGTGCGGTGATTAAGGAGCACGGTGCGGTGATTAAGGAGCTCAGTGCGGTGATTAAGGAGCACGGTGCGGTGATTAAGGAGCACGGTGCGGTGATTAAGGAGCACGGTGCGGTGATTAAGGAGCTCGGTGCGGTGATTAAGGAGCATTGTGCGGTGATTAAGGAGCATGGTGCGGTGATTAAGGAGCTCGGTGCGGTGATTAAGGAGCACGGTGCGGTGATTAAGGAGCTCGGTGCGGTGATTAAGGAGCTCGGTGCGGTGATTAAGGAGCACGGTGCGGTGATTAAGGAGCACGGTGCGGTGATTAAGGAGCTCGGTGCGGTGATTAAGGAGCATTGTGCGGTGATTAAGGAGCACGGTGCGGTGATTAAGGAGCACGGTGCGGTGATTAAGGAGCACGGTGCGGTGATTAAGGAGCACGGTGCGGTGATTAAGGAGCTAGGTGCGGTGATTAAGGAGCTCGGTGCGGTGATTAAGGAGCACGGTGCGGTGATTAAGGAGCACGGTGCGGTGATTAAGGAGCTCGGTGCGGTGATTAAGGAGCTCGGTGCGGTGATTAAGGAGCACGGTGCGGTGATTAAGGAGCTCGGTGCGGTGATTAAGGTGCACGGTGCAGTGATTAAGGAGCACGGTGCGGTGATTAAGGAGCACGGTGCGGTGATTAAGGAGCACGGTGCGGTGATTAAGGAGCACGGTGCAGTGATTAAGGAGCACGGTGCGGTGATTAAGGAGCACGGTGCGGTGATTAAGGAGCAATGTGCAGTGATTAAGGAGCACGGTGCGGTGATTAAGGAGCACAGTGCAGTGATTAAGGAGCACGGTGCGGTGATTAAGGAGCTCGGTGCGTTGATTAAGGAGCACGGTGCGGTGATTAAGGAGCTCGGTGCGGTGATTAAGGAGCACGGTGCGGTGATTAAGGAGCTCGGTGCGGTGATTAAGGAGCACGGTGCGGTGATTAAGGAGCACGGTGCGGTGATTAAGGAGCACGGTGCGGTGATTAAGGAGCTCGGTGCGGTGATTAAGGAGCTCGGTGCGGTGATTAAGGAGCACGGTGCGGTGATTAAGGAGCACGGTGCGGTGATTAGGGAGCACGGTGCGGTGATTAAGGAGCACGGTTCGGTGATTAAGGAGCTCGGTGCGGTGATTAAGGAGCTCGGTGCGGTGATTAAGGAGCACGGTGCGGTGATTAAGGAGCTCGGTGCGGTGATTAAGGAGCTCGGTGCGGTGATTAAGGAGCACGGTGCGGTGATTAAGGAGCTCGGTGCGGTGATTAAGGAGCTCGGTGCGGTGATTAAGGAGCACGGTGCGGTGATTAAGGAGCACGGTGCGGTGATTAAGGAGCTCGGTGCGGTGATTAAGGAGCACGGTGCGGTGATTAAGGAGCACGGTGCGGTGATTAAGGAGCACGGTGCGGTGATTAAGGAGCACGGTGCGGTGATTAAGGAGCACGGTGCGGTGATTAAGGAGCTAGGTGCGGTGATTAAGGAGCTCGGTGCGGTGATTAAGGAGCTAGGTGCGGTGATTAAGGAGCACGGTGCGGTGATTAAGGAGCACGGTGCGGTGATTAAGGAGCAGGGTGCGGTGATTAAGGAGCTCGGTGCGGTGATTAAGGAGCACTGTGCGGTGATTAAGGAGCTCGGTGCGGTGATTAAGGAGCTCGGTGCGGTGATTAAGGAGCTCGGTGCGGTGATTAAGGAGCACGGTGCGGTGATTAAGGAGCTCGGTGCGGTGATTAAGGAGCTCGGTGCGGTGATTAAGGAGCACGGTGCGGTGATTAAGGAGCACGGTGCGGTGATTAAGGAGCACGGTGCGGTGATTAAGGAGCACGGTGCGGTGATTAAGGAGCACGGTGCGGTGATTAAGGAGCACGGTGCGGTGATTAAGGAGCACGGTGCGGTGATTAAGGAGCACGGTGCGGTGATTAAGGAGCACGGTGCGGTGATTAAGGAGCTCGGTGCGGTGATTAAGGAGCACGGTGCGGTGATTAAGGAGCTCGGTGCGGTGATTAAGGAGCTCCGTGCGGTGATTAAGGAGCACGGTGCGGTGATTAAGGAGCTCAGTGCGGTGATTAAGGAGCACGGTGCGGTGATTAAGGAGCATTGTGCGGTGATTAAGGAGCTCGGTGCGGTGATTAAGGAGCATTGTGCGGTGATTAAGGAGCACGGTGCAGTGATTAAGGAGCAGGGTGCGTTGATTAAGGAGCTCGGTGCGGTGATTAAGGAGCTCGGTGCGGTGATTAAGGAGCACGGTGCGGTGATTAAGGAGCTCGGTGCGGTGATTAAGGAGCATTGTGCGGTGATTAAGGAGCTCGGTGCGGTGATTAAGGAGCATTGTGCGGTGATTAAGGAGCACGGTGCAGTGATTAAGGAGCAGGGTGCGGTGATTAAGGAGCTCGGTGCGGTGATTAAGGAGCTCGGTGCGGTGATTAAGGAGCACGGTGCGGTGATTAAGGAGCACGGTGCGGTGATTAAGGAGCACGGTGCGGTGATTAAGGAGCACGGTGCGGTGATTAAGGAGCAGGGTGCGGTGATTAAGGAGCTCGGTGCGGTGATTAAGGAGCAGGGTGCGGTGATTAAGGAGCTCGGTGCGGTGATTAAGGAGCTCGGTGCGGTGATTAAGGAGCTAGGTGCGCTGATTAAGGAGCACGGTGCGGTGATTAAGGAGCACGGTGCGGTGATTAAGGAGCACGGTGCGGTGATTAAGGAGCTCGGTGCGGTGATTAAGGAGCACGGTGCGGTGATTAAGGAGCACGGTGCGGTGATTAAGGAGCTAGGTGCAGTGATTAAGGAGCTCGGTGCGGTGATTAAGGAGCTAGGTGCGGTGATTAAGGAGCACGGTGCGGTGATTAAGGAGCACGGTGCGGTGATTAAGGAGCACGGTGCGGTGATTAAGGAGCACGGTGCGGTGATTAAGGAGCTAGGTGCGGTGATTAAGGAGCTCGGTGCGGTGATTAAGGAGCACGGTGCGGTGATTAAGGAGCACGGTGCGGTGATTAAGGAGCTCGGTGCGGTGATTAAGGAGCTCGGTGCGGTGATTAAGGAGCACGGTGCGGTGATTAAGGAGCTCGGTGCGGTGATTAAGGAGCACGGTGCAGTGATTAAGGAGCACGGTGCGGTGATTAAGGAGCACGGTGCGTTGATTAAGGAGCACGGTGCGGTGATTAAGGAGCACGGTGCAGTGATTAAGGAGCACGGTGCGGTGATTAAGGAGCACGGTGCGGTGATTAAGGAGCACGGTGCAGTGATTAAGGAGCACGGTGCGGTGATTAAGGAGCACAGTGCAGTGATTAAGGAGCACGGTGCGGTGATTAAGGAGCTCGGTGCGTTGATTAAGGAGCACGGTGCGGTGATTAAGGAGCTCGGTGCGGTGATTAAGGAGCACGGTGCGGTGATTAAGGAGCTCGGTGCGGTGATTAAGGAGCACGGTGCGGTGATTAAGGAGCACGGTGCGGTGATTAAGGAGCACGGTGCGGTGATTAAGGAGCTCGGTGCGGTGATTAAGGAGCTCGGTGCGGTGATTAAGGAGCACGGTGCGGTGATTAAGGAGCACGGTGCGGTGATTAAGGAGCTCGGTGCGGTGATTAAGGAGCACGGTGCGGTGATTAAGGAGCTCGGTGCGGTGATTAAGGAGCACGGTGCGGTGATTAAGGAGCACGGTGCGGTGATTAAGGAGCACGGTGCGGTGATTAAGGAGCTCGGTGCGGTGATTAAGGAGCTCGGTGCGGTGATTAAGGAGCACGGTGCGGTGATTAAGGAGCACGGTGCGGTGATTAGGGAGCACGGTGCGGTGATTAAGGAGCACGGTTCGGTGATTAAGGAGCTCGGTGCGGTGATTAAGGAGCTCGGTGCGGTGATTAAGGAGCACGGTGCGGTGATTAAGGAGCTCGGTGCGGTGATTAAGGAGCTCGGTGCGGTGATTAAGGAGCACGGTGCGGTGATTAAGGAGCTCGGTGCGGTGATTAAGGAGCTCGGTGCGGTGATTAAGGAGCACGGTGCGGTGATTAAGGAGCACGGTGCGGTGATTAAGGAGCTCGGTGCGGTGATTAAGGAGCACGGTGCGGTGATTAAGGAGCACGGTGCGGTGATTAAGGAGCACGGTGCGGTGATTAAGGAGCACGGTGCGGTGATTAAGGAGCACGGTGCGGTGATTAAGGAGCTAGGTGCGGTGATTAAGGAGCTCGGTGCGGTGATTAAGGAGCTAGGTGCGGTGATTAAGGAGCACGGTGCGGTGATTAAGGAGCACGGTGCGGTGATTAAGGAGCAGGGTGCGGTGATTAAGGAGCTCGGTGCGGTGATTAAGGAGCACTGTGCGGTGATTAAGGAGCTCGGTGCGGTGATTAAGGAGCTCGGTGCGGTGATTAAGGAGCTCGGTGCGGTGATTAAGGAGCACGGTGCGGTGATTAAGGAGCTCGGTGCGGTGATTAAGGAGCTCGGTGCGGTGATTAAGGAGCACGGTGCGGTGATTAAGGAGCACGGTGCGGTGATTAAGGAGCACGGTGCGGTGATTAAGGAGCACGGTGCGGTGATTAAGGAGCACGGTGCGGTGATTAAGGAGCACGGTGCGGTGATTAAGGAGCAGGGTGCGGTGATTAAGGAGCAGGGTGCGGTGATTAAGGAGCACGGTGCGGTGATTAAGGAGCACGGTGCGGTGATTAAGGAGCACGGTGCGGTGATTAAGGAGCACGGTGCGGTGATTAAGGTGCACGGTGCGGTGATTAAGGAGCACGGTGCGGTGATTAAGGAGCACGGTGCGGTGATTAAGTAGCTCGGTGCGGTGATAAAGGAGCATGGTGCGGTGATTAAGGAGCACGGTGCGGTGATTAAGGAGCTCGGTGCGGTGATTAAGGAGCACGGTGCGGTGATTAAGGAGCACGGTGCGGTGATTAAGGAGCACGGTGCGGTGATTAAGGAGCACGGTGCGGTGATTAAGGAGCACGGTGCGGTGATTAAGGAGCTCGGTGCGGTGATTAAGGAGCTCGGTGCGGTGATTAAGGAGCTCGGTGCGGTGATTAAGGAGCTCGGTGCGGTGATTAAGGAGCTCAGTGCGGTGATTAAGGAGCTCAGTGCGGTGATTAAGGAGCACGGTGCGGTGATTAAGGAGCACGGTGCGGTGATTAAGGAGCACGGTGCGGTGATTAAGGAGCTCGGTGCGGTGATTAAGGAGCACGGTGCGGTGATTAAGAAGCACGGTGCGGTGATTAAGGAGCACGGTGCGGTGATTAAGGAGCTCGGTGCGCTGATTAAGGAACTCGGTGCGGTGATTAAGGAGCTCGGTGCGGTGATTAAGGAGCACGGTGCGGTGATTAAGGAGCACGGTGCGGTGATTAAGGAGCTCGGTGCGGTGATTAAGGAGCATTGTGCGGTGATTAAGGAGCACGGTGCGGTGATTAAGGAGCACGGTGCGGTGATAAAGGAGCACGTTGCGGTGATTAAGGAGCTCAGTGCGGTGATTAAGGAGCTCGGTGCGGTGATTAAGGTGCACGGTGCGGTGATTAAGGAGCTCAGTGCGGTGATTAAGGAGCTCAGTGCGGTGATTAAGGAGCACGGTGCGGTGATTAAGGTGCACGGTGCGGTGATTAAGGAGCACGGTGCGGTGATTAAGGAGCACGGTGCGGTGATTAAGTAGCTCGGTGCGGTGATAAAGGAGCACGGTGCGGTGATTAAGGAGCACGGTGCGGTGATTAAGGAGCACGGTGCGGTGATTAAGGAGCATTGTGCGGTGATTAAGGAGCTCGGTGCGGTGATTAAGGAGCTCGGTGCGGTGATTAAGGAGCACGGTGCGGTGATTAAGGAGCACGGTGCGGTGATTAAGGAGCACGGTGCGGTGATTAAGGAGCACGGTGCGGTGATTAAGGAGCTCGGTGCGGTGATTAAGGAGCATTGTGCGGTGATTAAGGAGCTCGGTGCGGTGATTAAGGAGCAGGGTGCGGTGATTAAGGAGCACGGTGCGGTGATTAAGGAGCTCGGTGCGGTGATTAAGGAGCACGGTGCGGTGATTAAGGAGCACGGTGCGGTGATTAAGGAGCACGGTGCGGTGATTAAGGAGCTAGGTGCGGTGATTAAGGAGCTCGGTGCGGTGATTAAGGAGCATTGTGCGGTGATTAAGGAGCTCGGTGCGGTGATTAAGGAGCAGGGTGCGGTGATTAAGGAGCACGGTGCGGTGATTAAGGAGCTCGGTGCGGTGATTAAGGAGCACGGTGCGGTGATTAAGGAGCACGGTGCGGTGATTAAGGAGCACGGTGCGGTGATTAAGGAGCTAGGTGCGGTGATTAAGGAGCACGGTGCAGTGATTAAGGAGCACGGTGCGGTGATTAAGGAGCACAGTGCAGTGATTAAGGAGCACGGTGCGGTGATTAAGGAGCTCGGTGCGTTGATTAAGGAGCACGGTGCGGTGATTAAGGAGCTCGGTGCGGTGATTAAGGAGCACGGTGCGGTGATTAAGGAGCTCGGTGCGGTGATTAAGGAGCACGGTGCGGTGATTAAGGAGCACGGTGCGGTGATTAAGGAGCACGGTGCGGTGATTAAGGAGCTCGGTGCGGTGATTAAGGAGCTCGGTGCGGTGATTAAGGAGCACGGTGCGGTGATTAAGGAGCACGGTGCGGTGATTAAGGAGCTCGGTGCGGTGATTAAGGAGCACGGTGCGGTGATTAAGGAGCTCGGTGCGGTGATTAAGGAGCACGGTGCGGTGATTAAGGAGCACGGTGCGGTGATTAAGGAGCACGGTGCGGTGATTAAGGAGCTCGGTGCGGTGATTAAGGAGCTCGGTGCGGTGATTAAGGAGCACGGTGCGGTGATTAAGGAGCACGGTGCGGTGATTAGGGAGCACGGTGCGGTGATTAAGGAGCACGGTTCGGTGATTAAGGAGCTCGGTGCGGTGATTAAGGAGCTCGGTGCGGTGATTAAGGAGCACGGTGCGGTGATTAAGGAGCTCGGTGCGGTGATTAAGGAGCTCGGTGCGGTGATTAAGGAGCACGGTGCGGTGATTAAGGAGCTCGGTGCGGTGATTAAGGAGCTCGGTGCGGTGATTAAGGAGCACGGTGCGGTGATTAAGGAGCACGGTGCGGTGATTAAGGAGCTCGGTGCGGTGATTAAGGAGCACGGTGCGGTGATTAAGGAGCACGGTGCGGTGATTAAGGAGCACGGTGCGGTGATTAAGGAGCACGGTGCGGTGATTAAGGAGCACGGTGCGGTGATTAAGGAGCTAGGTGCGGTGATTAAGGAGCTCGGTGCGGTGATTAAGGAGCTAGGTGCGGTGATTAAGGAGCACGGTGCGGTGATTAAGGAGCACGGTGCGGTGATTAAGGAGCAGGGTGCGGTGATTAAGGAGCTCGGTGCGGTGATTAAGGAGCACTGTGCGGTGATTAAGGAGCTCGGTGCGGTGATTAAGGAGCTCGGTGCGGTGATTAAGGAGCTCGGTGCGGTGATTAAGGAGCACGGTGCGGTGATTAAGGAGCTCGGTGCGGTGATTAAGGAGCTCGGTGCGGTGATTAAGGAGCACGGTGCGGTGATTAAGGAGCACGGTGCGGTGATTAAGGAGCACGGTGCGGTGATTAAGGAGCACGGTGCGGTGATTAAGGAGCACGGTGCGGTGATTAAGGAGCACGGTGCGGTGATTAAGGAGCAGGGTGCGGTGATTAAGGAGCAGGGTGCGGTGATTAAGGAGCACGGTGCGGTGATTAAGGAGCACGGTGCGGTGATTAAGGAGCACGGTGCGGTGATTAAGGAGCACGGTGCGGTGATTAAGGTGCACGGTGCGGTGATTAAGGAGCACGGTGCGGTGATTAAGGAGCACGGTGCGGTGATTAAGTAGCTCGGTGCGGTGATAAAGGAGCATGGTGCGGTGATTAAGGAGCACGGTGCGGTGATTAAGGAGCTCGGTGCGGTGATTAAGGAGCACGGTGCGGTGATTAAGGAGCACGGTGCGGTGATTAAGGAGCACGGTGCGGTGATTAAGGAGCACGGTGCGGTGATTAAGGAGCACGGTGCGGTGATTAAGGAGCTCGGTGCGGTGATTAAGGAGCTCGGTGCGGTGATTAAGGAGCTCGGTGCGGTGATTAAGGAGCTCGGTGCGGTGATTAAGGAGCTCAGTGCGGTGATTAAGGAGCTCAGTGCGGTGATTAAGGAGCACGGTGCGGTGATTAAGGAGCACGGTGCGGTGATTAAGGAGCACGGTGCGGTGATTAAGGAGCTCGGTGCGGTGATTAAGGAGCACGGTGCGGTGATTAAGAAGCACGGTGCGGTGATTAAGGAGCACGGTGCGGTGATTAAGGAGCTCGGTGCGCTGATTAAGGAACTCGGTGCGGTGATTAAGGAGCTCGGTGCGGTGATTAAGGAGCACGGTGCGGTGATTAAGGAGCACGGTGCGGTGATTAAGGAGCTCGGTGCGGTGATTAAGGAGCATTGTGCGGTGATTAAGGAGCACGGTGCGGTGATTAAGGAGCACGGTGCGGTGATAAAGGAGCACGTTGCGGTGATTAAGGAGCTCAGTGCGGTGATTAAGGAGCTCGGTGCGGTGATTAAGGTGCACGGTGCGGTGATTAAGGAGCTCAGTGCGGTGATTAAGGAGCTCAGTGCGGTGATTAAGGAGCACGGTGCGGTGATTAAGGTGCACGGTGCGGTGATTAAGGAGCACGGTGCGGTGATTAAGGAGCACGGTGCGGTGATTAAGTAGCTCGGTGCGGTGATAAAGGAGCACGGTGCGGTGATTAAGGAGCACGGTGCGGTGATTAAGGAGCACGGTGCGGTGATTAAGGAGCATTGTGCGGTGATTAAGGAGCTCGGTGCGGTGATTAAGGAGCTCGGTGCGGTGATTAAGGAGCACGGTGCGGTGATTAAGGAGCACGGTGCGGTGATTAAGGAGCACGGTGCGGTGATTAAGGAGCACGGTGCGGTGATTAAGGAGCTCGGTGCGGTGATTAAGGAGCATTGTGCGGTGATTAAGGAGCTCGGTGCGGTGATTAAGGAGCAGGGTGCGGTGATTAAGGAGCACGGTGCGGTGATTAAGGAGCTCGGTGCGGTGATTAAGGAGCACGGTGCGGTGATTAAGGAGCACGGTGCGGTGATTAAGGAGCACGGTGCGGTGATTAAGGAGCTAGGTGCGGTGATTAAGGAGCTCGGTGCGGTGATTAAGGAGCTAGGTGCGGTGATTAAGGAGCACGGTGCGGTGATTAAGGAGCACGGTGCGGTGATTAAGGAGCAGGGTGCGGTGATTAAGGAGCTCGGTGCGGTGATTAAGGAGCACTGTGCGCTGATTAAGGAGCTCGGTGCGGTGATTAAGGAGCTCGGTGCGGTGATTAAGGAGCTCGGTGCGGTGATTAAGGAGCACGGTGCGGTGATTAAGGAGCTCGGTGCGGTGATTAAGGAGCACGGTGCAGTGATTAAGGAGCACGGTGCGGTGATTAAGGAGCTCGGTGCGGTGATTAAGGAGCACGGTGCGGTGATTAAGGAGCACGGTGCGGTGATTAAGGAGCACGGTGCGGTGATTAAGGAGCTAGGTGCGGTGATTAAGGAGCTCGGTGCGGTGATTAAGGAGCTAGGTGCGGTGATTAAGGAGCACGGTGCGGTGATTAAGGAGCACGGTGCGGTGATTAAGGAGCAGGGTGCGGTGATTAAGGAGCTCGGTGCGGTGATTAAGGAGCACTGTGCGCTGATTAAGGAGCTCGGTGCGGTGATTAAGGAGCTCGGTGCGGTGATTAAGGAGCTCGGTGCGGTGATTAAGGAGCACGGTGCGGTGATTAAGGAGCTCGGTGCGGTGATTAAGGAGCTCGGTGCGGTGATTAAGGAGCACGGTGCGGTGATTAAGGAGCACGGTGCGGTGATTAAGGAGCTCAGTGCGGTGATTAAGGAGCACGGCGCGGTGATTAAGGAGCACGGTGCGGTGATTAAGGAGCACGGTGCGGTGATTAAGGAGCACGGTGCGGTGATTAAGGAGCTCGGTGCGGTGATTAAGGAGCACGGTGCGGTGATTAAGGAGCACGGTGCGGTGATTAAGGAGCACGGTGCGGTGATTAAGGAGCACGGTGCGGTGATTAAGTAGCTCGGTGCGGTGATAAAGGAGCATGGTGCGGTGATTAAGGAGCTCGGTGCGGTGATTAAGGAGCACGGTGCGGTGATTAAGGAGCACGGTGCGGTGATTAAGTAGCTCGGTGCGGTGATAAAGGAGCATGGTGCGGTGATTAAGGAGCTCGGTGCGGTGATTAAGGAGCACGGTGCGGTGATTAAGGAGCTCGGTGCGGTGATTAAGGAGCTCGGTGCGGTGATTAAGGAGCACGGTGCGGTGATTAAGGAGCACGGTGCGGTGATTAAGGAGCTCGGTGCGGTGATTAAGGAGCATTGTGCGGTGATTAAGGAGCACGGTGCGGTGATTAAGGAGCACGGTGCGGTGATTAAGGAGCACGGTGCGGTGATTAAGGAGCACGGTGCGGTGATTAAGGAGCTCGGTGCGGTGATTAAGGAGCATTGTGCGGTGATTAAGGAGCTAGGTGCGGTGATTAAGGAGCACGGTGCGGTGATTAAGGAGCTCAGTGCGGTGATTAAGGAGCACGGTGCGGTGATTAAGGAGCACGGTGCGGTGATTAAGGAGCACGGTGCGGTGATTAAGTAGCTCGGTGCGGTGATAAAGGAGCACGGTGCGGTGATTAAGGAGCACGGTGCGGTGATTAAGGAGCACGGTGCGGTGATTAAGGAGCACGGTGCGGTGATTAAGGAGCTCGGTGCGGTGATTAAGGAGCACGGTGCGGTGATTAAGGAGCACGGTGCGGTGATTAAGGAGCACGGTGCGGTGATTAAGGAGCTCGGTGCGGTGATTAAGGAGCTCGGTGCGGTGATTAAGGAGCACGGTGCAGTGATTAAGGAGCACGGTGCGGTGATTAAGGAGCACGGTGCGGTGATTAAGGAGCACGGTGCGGTGATTAAGGAGCACGGTGCGGTGATTAAGGAGCACGGTGCGGTGATTAAGGAGCTCGGTGCGGTGATTAAGGAGCATTGTGCGGTGATTAAGGAGCTCGGTGCGGTGATTAAGGAGTAGGGTGCGGTGATTAAGGAGCACGGTGCGGTGATTAAGGAGCACGGTGCGGTGATTAAGGAGCACGGTGCGGTGATTAAGGAGCACGGTGCGGTGATTAAGGAGCACGGTGCGGTGATTAAGGAGCTCGGTGCGGTGATTAAGGAGTAGGGTGCGGTGATTAAGGAGCACGGTGCGGTGATTAAGGAGCACGGTGCGGTGATTAAGGAGCACGGTGCGGTGATTAAGGAGCACGGTGCGGTGATTAAGGAGCACGGTGCGGTGATTAAGGAGCACGGTGCGGTGATTAAGGAGCACGGTGCGGTGATTAAGGAGCACGGTGCGGTGATTAAGGAGCTCGGTGCGGTGATTAAGGAGCACGGTGCGGTGATTAAGGAGTACGGTGCGGTGATTAAGGAGCTCGGTGCGGTGATTAAGGAGCTCGGTGCGGTGATTAAGGAGCAGGGTGCGGTGATTAAGGAGCTCGGTGCGGTGATTAAGGAGCACGGTGCGGTGATTAAGGAGCACGGTGCGGTGATTAAGGAGCTCGGTGCGGTGATTAAGGAGCACGGTGCGGTGACTAAGGAGCACGGTGCGGTGATTAAGGAGCTCGGTGCGGTGATTAAGGAGCTCGGTGCGGTGATTAAGGAGCACGGTGCGGTGATTAAGGAGCACGGTGCGGTGATTAAGGAGCACGGTGCGGTGATTAAGGAGCTCGGTGCGGTGATTAAGGAGCACGGTGCGGTGATTAAGGAGTACGGTGCGGTGATTAAGGAGCTCGGTGCGGTGATTAAGGAGCTCGGTGCGGTGATTAAGGAGCAGGGTGCGGTGATTAAGGAGCTCGGTGCGGTGATTAAGGAGCACGGTGCGGTGATTAAGGAGCACGGTGCGGTGATTAAGGAGCTCGGTGCGGTGATTAAGGAGCACGGTGCGGTGATTAAGGAGCTCGGTGCGGTGATTAAGGAGCACGGTGCGGTGATTAAGGAGCTCGGTGCGGTGATTAAGGAGCACGGTGCGGTGATTAAGGAGCTCGGTGCGGTGATTAAGGAGCTCGGTGCGGTGATTAAGGAGCACGGTGCGGTGATTAAGGAGTACGGTGCGGTGATTAAGGAGCTCGGTGCGGTGATTAAGGAGCTCGGTGCGGTGATTAAGGAGCAGGGTGCGGTGATTAAGGAGCTCGGTGCGGTGATTAAGGAGCACGGTGCGGTGATTAAGGAGCACGGTGCGGTGATTAAGGAGCACGGTGCGGTGATTAAGGAGCACGGTGCAGTGATTAAGGAGCACGGTGCGGTGATTAAGGAGCACGGTGCGGTGATTAAGGAGCACGGTGCGGTGATTAAGGAGCACGGTGCGGTGATTAAGGAGTACGGTGCGGTGATTAAGGAGCACGGTGCGGTGATTAAGGAGCACGGTGCGGTGATTAAGGAGTACGGTGCGGTGATTAAGGAGCATTGTGCGGTGATTAAGGAGCACGGTGCGGTGATTAAGGAGCATTGTGCGGTGATTAAGGAGCACGGTGCGGTGATTAAGGAGTACGGTGCGGTGATTAAGGAGCATTGTGCGGTGATTAAGGAGCACGGTGCGGTGATTAAGGAGCACGGTGCGGTGATTAAGGAGTACGGTGCGGTGATTAAGGAGCATTGTGCGGTGATTAAGGAGCACGGTGCGGTGATTAAGGAGCACGGTGCGGTGATTAAGGAGCACGGTGCGGTGATTAAGGAGCACGGTGCGGTGATTAAGGAGCACGGTGCGGTGATTAAGGAGCACGGTGCGGTGATTAAGGAGCACGGTGCGGTGATTAAGGAGCACGGTGTGGTGATTAAGGAGCACGGTGCGGTGATTAAGGAGCACGGTGCGGTGATTAAGGAGCACGGTGCGGTGATTAAGGAGCACTGTGCGGTGATTAAGGAGCACGGTGCGGTGATTAAGGAGCACGGTGCGGTGATTAAGGAGCACGGTGCGGTGATTAAGGAGTACGGTGCGGTGATTAAGGAGCATTGTGCGGTGATTAAGGAGCACGGTGCGGTGATTAAGGAGCATTGTGCGGTGATTAAGGAGCAGGGTGCGGTGATTAAGGAGCACGGTGCGGTGATTAAGGAGCACGGGGCGGTGATTAAGGAGCACGATGCGGTGATTAAGGAGCATTGTGCGGTGATTAAGGAGCACGGTGCGGTGATTAAGGAGCTCGGTGCGGTGATTAAGGAGCACGGTGCGGTGATTAAGGAGTACGGTGCGGTGATTAAGGAGCACGGTGCGGTGATTAAGGAGCACGGTGCGGTGATTAAGGAGCTCGGTGCGGTGATTAAGGAGCACGGTGCGGTGATTAAGGAGTACGGTGCGGTGATTAAGGAGCACGGTGCGGTGATTAAGGAGCACGGTGCGGTGATTAAGGAGCTCGGTGCGGTGATTAAGGAGCATTGTGCGGTGATTAAGGAGCTCGGTGCGGTGATTAAGGAGCACGGTGCGGTGATTAAGGAGCACGGTGCGGTGATTAAGGAGCTCGGTGCGGTGATTAAGGAGCACGGTGCGGTGATTAAGGAGCACGGTGCGGTGATTAAGGAGCTCGGTGCGGTGATTAAGGAGCACGGTGCGGTGATTAAGGAGCACGGTGCGATGATTAAGGAGCTCGGTGCGGTGATTAAGGAGCACGGTGCGGTGATTAAGGTGCACGGTGCGGTGATTAAGGAGCACGGTGCGGTGATTAAGGAGCTCGGTGCGGTGATTAAGGAGCACGGTGCGGTGATTAAGGAGCTCGGTGCGGTGATTAAGGAGCATTGTGCGGTGATTAAGGAGCACGGTGCGGTGATTAAGGAGTACGGTGCGGTGATTAAGGAGCATTGTGCGGTGATTAAGGAGCACGGTGCGGTGATTAAGGAGCTCGGAGCGGTGATTAAGGAGCATTGTGCGGTGATTAAGGAGCAGGGTGCGGTGATTAAGGAGCACGGTGCGGTGATTAAGGAGCACGGGGCGGTGATTAAGGAGCACGGTGCGGTGATTAAGGAGCACGGTGCGGTGATTAAGGAGCATGGCGCGGTGATTAAGGAGCTCGGTGCGGTGATTAAGGAGCTCGGTGCGGTGATTAAGGAGCACGGTGCGGTGATTAAGGAGCACGGTGCGGTGATTAAGGAGCACGGTGCGGTGATTAAGGAGCACGGTGCGGTGATTAAGGAGCACGGTGCGGTGATTAAGGAGCACGGTGCGGTGATTAAGGAGCACGGTGCGGTGATTAAGGAGTACGGTGCGGTGATTAAGGAGCACGGTGCGGTGATTAAGGAGCACGGTGCGGTGATTAAGGAGTACGGTGCGGTGATTAAGGAGCATTGTGCGGTGATTAAGGAGCACGGTGCGGTGATTAAGGAGCATTGTGCGGTGATTAAGGAGCACGGTGCGGTGATTAAGGAGTACGGTGCGGTGATTAAGGAGCATTGTGCGGTGATTAAGGAGCACGGTGCGGTGATTAAGGAGCACGGTGCGGTGATTAAGGAGCACGGTGCGGTGATTAAGGAGCACGGTGCGGTGATTAAGGAGCACGGTGCGGTGATTAAGGAGCACGGTGCGGTGATTAAGGAGCACGGTGTGGTGATTAAGGAGCACGGTGCGGTGATTAAGGAGCACGGTGCGGTGATTAAGGAGCACGGAGCGGTGATTAAGGAGCACGGTGCGGTGATTAAGGAGCACGGTGCGGTGATTAAGGAGCACGGTGCGGTGATTAAGGAGTACGGTGCGGTGATTAAGGAGCACGGTGCGGTGATTAAGGAGCACGGTGCGGTGATTAAGGAGTACGGTGCGGTGATTAAGGAGCATTGTGCGGTGATTAAGGAGCACGGTGCGGTGATTAAGGAGCATTGTGCGGTGATTAAGGAGCAGGGTGCGGTGATTAAGGAGCACGGTGCGGTGATTAAGGAGCACGGGGCGGTGATTAAGGAGCACGGTGCGGTGATTAAGGAGCATTGTGCGGTGATTAAGGAGCACGGTGCGGTGATTAAGGAGCTCGGTGCGGTGATTAAGGAGCACGGTGCGGTGATTAAGGAGTACGGTGCGGTGATTAAGGAGCACGGTGCGGTGATTAAGGAGCACGGTGCGGTGATTAAGGAGCTCGGTGCGGTGATTAAGGAGCACGGTGCGGTGATTAAGGAGTACGGTGCGGTGATTAAGGAGCACGGTGCGGTGATTAAGGAGCTCGGTGCGGTGATTAAGGAGCACGGTGCGGTGATTAAGGAGCACGGTGCGGTGATTAAGGAGCTCGGTGCGGTGATTAAGGAGCTCGGTGCGGTGATTAAGGAGCACGGTGCGGTGATTAAGGAGCACGGTGCGGTGATTAAGGAGCACGGTGCGGTGATTAAGGAGCACGGTGCGGTGATTAAGGAGCACGGTGCGGTGATTAAGGAGCTCGGTGCGGTGATTAAGGAGCACGGTGCGGTGATTAAGGAGCACGGTGCGATGATTAAGGAGCTCGGTGCGGTGATTAAGGAGCACGGTGCGGTGATTAAGGAGCACGGTGCGGTGATTAAGGAGCACGGTGCGGTGATTAAGGAGCTCGGTGCGGTGATTAAGGAGCATTGTGCGGTGATTAAGGAGCACGGTGCGGTGATTAAGGAGTACGGTGCGGTGATTAAGGAGCATTGTGCGGTGATTAAGGAGCACGGTGCGGTGATTAAGGAGCTCGGAGCGGTGATTAAGGAGCATTGTGCGGTGATTAAGGAGCAGGGTGCGGTGATTAAGGAGCACGGTGCGGTGATTAAGGAGCACGGGGCGGTGATTAAGGAGCACGGTGCGGTGATTATTGAGCATTGTGCGGTGATTAAGGAGCACGGTGCGGTGATTAAGGAGCAGGGTGCGGTGATTAAGGAGCACGGTGCGGTGATTAAGGAGCACGGTGCGGTGATTAAGGAGCTCGGTGCGGTGATTAAGGAGCTCGGTGCGGTGATTAAGGAGCACGGTGCGGTGATTAAGGAGCTCGGTGCGGTGATTAAGGAACACGGTGCGGTGATTAAGGAGTACGGTGCGGTGATTAAGGAGCACGGTGCGGTGATTAAGGAGCTCGGTGCGGTGATTAAGGAGCACGGTGCGGTGATTAAGGAGTACGGTGCGGTGATTAAGGAGCACGGTGCGGTGATTAAGGAGCACGGTGCGGTGATTAAGGAGTACGGTGCGGTGATTAAGGAGCATTGTGCGGTGATTAAGGAGCACGGTGCGGTGATTAAGGAGCATTGTGCGGTGATTAAGGAGCACGGTGCGGTGATTAAGGAGTACGGTGCGGTGATTAAGGAGCATTGTGCGGTGATTAAGGAGCACGGTGCGGTGATTAAGGAGCACGGTGCGGTGATTAAGGAGTACGGTGCGGTGATTAAGGAGCATTGTGCGGTGATTAAGGAGCACGGTGCGGTGATTAAGGAGCACGGTGCGGTGATTAAGGAGCACGGTGCGGTGATTAAGGAGCACGGTGCGGTGATTAAGGAGCACGGTGCGGTGATTAAGGAGCACGGTGCGGTGATTAAGGAGCACGGTGCGGTGATTAAGGAGCACGGTGTGGTGATTAAGGAGCACGGTGCGGTGATTAAGGAGCACGGTGCGGTGATTAAGGAGCACGGTGCGGTGATTAAGGAGCACTGTGCGGTGATTAAGGAGCACGGTGCGGTGATTAAGGAGCACGGTGCGGTGATTAAGGAGCACGGTGCGGTGATTAAGGAGTACGGTGCGGTGATTAAGGAGCATTGTGCGGTGATTAAGGAGCACGGTGCGGTGATTAAGGAGCATTGTGCGGTGATTAAGGAGCAGGGTGCGGTGATTAAGGAGCACGGTGCGGTGATTAAGGAGCACGGGGCGGTGATTAAGGAGCACGATGCGGTGATTAAGGAGCATTGTGCGGTGATTAAGGAGCACGGTGCGGTGATTAAGGAGCTCGGTGCGGTGATTAAGGAGCACGGTGCGGTGATTAAGGAGTACGGTGCGGTGATTAAGGAGCACGGTGCGGTGATTAAGGAGCACGGTGCGGTGATTAAGGAGCTCGGTGCGGTGATTAAGGAGCACGGTGCGGTGATTAAGGAGTACGGTGCGGTGATTAAGGAGCACGGTGCGGTGATTAAGGAGCACGGTGCGGTGATTAAGGAGCTCGGTGCGGTGATTAAGGAGCATTGTGCGGTGATTAAGGAGCTCGGTGCGGTGATTAAGGAGCACGGTGCGGTGATTAAGGAGCACGGTGCGGTGATTAAGGAGCTCGGTGCGGTGATTAAGGAGCACGGTGCGGTGATTAAGGAGCACGGTGCGGTGATTAAGGAGCTCGGTGCGGTGATTAAGGAGCACGGTGCGGTGATTAAGGAGCACGGTGCGATGATTAAGGAGCTCGGTGCGGTGATTAAGGAGCACGGTGCGGTGATTAAGGTGCACGGTGCGGTGATTAAGGAGCACGGTGCGGTGATTAAGGAGCTCGGTGCGGTGATTAAGGAGCACGGTGCGGTGATTAAGGAGCTCGGTGCGGTGATTAAGGAGCATTGTGCGGTGATTAAGGAGCACGGTGCGGTGATTAAGGAGTACGGTGCGGTGATTAAGGAGCATTGTGCGGTGATTAAGGAGCACGGTGCGGTGATTAAGGAGCTCGGAGCGGTGATTAAGGAGCATTGTGCGGTGATTAAGGAGCAGGGTGCGGTGATTAAGGAGCACGGTGCGGTGATTAAGGAGCACGGGGCGGTGATTAAGGAGCACGGTGCGGTGATTAAGGAGCACGGTGCGGTGATTAAGGAGCATGGCGCGGTGATTAAGGAGCTCGGTGCGGTGATTAAGGAGCTCGGTGCGGTGATTAAGGAGCACGGTGCGGTGATTAAGGAGCACGGTGCGGTGATTAAGGAGCACGGTGCGGTGATTAAGGAGCACGGTGCGGTGATTAAGGAGCACGGTGCGGTGATTAAGGAGCACGGTGCGGTGATTAAGGAGCACGGTGCGGTGATTAAGGAGTACGGTGCGGTGATTAAGGAGCACGGTGCGGTGATTAAGGAGCACGGTGCGGTGATTAAGGAGTACGGTGCGGTGATTAAGGAGCATTGTGCGGTGATTAAGGAGCACGGTGCGGTGATTAAGGAGCATTGTGCGGTGATTAAGGAGCACGGTGCGGTGATTAAGGAGTACGGTGCGGTGATTAAGGAGCATTGTGCGGTGATTAAGGAGCACGGTGCGGTGATTAAGGAGCACGGTGCGGTGATTAAGGAGCACGGTGCGGTGATTAAGGAGCACGGTGCGGTGATTAAGGAGCACGGTGCGGTGATTAAGGAGCACGGTGCGGTGATTAAGGAGCACGGTGTGGTGATTAAGGAGCACGGTGCGGTGATTAAGGAGCACGGTGCGGTGATTAAGGAGCACGGAGCGGTGATTAAGGAGCACGGTGCGGTGATTAAGGAGCACGGTGCGGTGATTAAGGAGCACGGTGCGGTGATTAAGGAGTACGGTGCGGTGATTAAGGAGCACGGTGCGGTGATTAAGGAGCACGGTGCGGTGATTAAGGAGTACGGTGCGGTGATTAAGGAGCATTGTGCGGTGATTAAGGAGCACGGTGCGGTGATTAAGGAGCATTGTGCGGTGATTAAGGAGCAGGGTGCGGTGATTAAGGAGCACGGTGCGGTGATTAAGGAGCACGGGGCGGTGATTAAGGAGCACGGTGCGGTGATTAAGGAGCATTGTGCGGTGATTAAGGAGCACGGTGCGGTGATTAAGGAGCTCGGTGCGGTGATTAAGGAGCACGGTGCGGTGATTAAGGAGTACGGTGCGGT
Source organism: Scyliorhinus torazame (assembly GCF_047496885.1). Lineage (NCBI taxonomy): Eukaryota > Metazoa > Chordata > Chondrichthyes > Carcharhiniformes > Scyliorhinidae > Scyliorhinus > Scyliorhinus torazame. The sequence goes on from NC_092727.1 coordinate 1,257,472, forward strand.
GATTAAGGAGCACGGTGCGGTGATTAAGGAGCACGGTGCGGTGATTAAGGAGCTCGGTGCGGTGATTAAGGAGCACGGTGCGGTGATTAAGGAGTACGGTGCGGTGATTAAGGAGCACGGTGCGGTGATTAAGGAGCTCGGTGCGGTGATTAAGGAGCACGGTGCGGTGATTAAGGAGCACGGTGCGGTGATTAAGGAGCTCGGTGCGGTGATTAAGGAGCTCGGTGCGGTGATTAAGGAGCACGGTGCGGTGATTAAGGAGCACGGTGCGGTGATTAAGGAGCACGGTGCGGTGATTAAGGAGCACGGTGCGGTGATTAAGGAGCACGGTGCGGTGATTAAGGAGCTCGGTGCGGTGATTAAGGAGCACGGTGCGGTGATTAAGGAGCACGGTGCGATGATTAAGGAGCTCGGTGCGGTGATTAAGGAGCACGGTGCGGTGATTAAGGAGCACGGTGCGGTGATTAAGGAGCACGGTGCGGTGATTAAGGAGCTCGGTGCGGTGATTAAGGAGCATTGTGCGGTGATTAAGGAGCACGGTGCGGTGATTAAGGAGTACGGTGCGGTGATTAAGGAGCATTGTGCGGTGATTAAGGAGCACGGTGCGGTGATTAAGGAGCTCGGAGCGGTGATTAAGGAGCATTGTGCGGTGATTAAGGAGCAGGGTGCGGTGATTAAGGAGCACGGTGCGGTGATTAAGGAGCACGGGGCGGTGATTAAGGAGCACGGTGCGGTGATTATTGAGCATTGTGCGGTGATTAAGGAGCACGGTGCGGTGATTAAGGAGCAGGGTGCGGTGATTAAGGAGCACGGTGCGGTGATTAAGGAGCACGGTGCGGTGATTAAGGAGCTCGGTGCGGTGATTAAGGAGCTCGGTGCGGTGATTAAGGAGCACGGTGCGGTGATTAAGGAGCTCGGTGCGGTGATTAAGGAACACGGTGCGGTGATTAAGGAGCTCGGTGCGGTGATTAAGGAGCACGGTGCGGTGATTAAGGAGCACGGTGCGGTGATTAAGGAGCACGGTGCGGTGATTAAGGAGCACGGTGCGGTGATTAAGGAGCTCGGTGCGGTGATTAAGGAGCAGGGTGCGGTGATTAAGGAGCTCGGTGCGGTGATTAAGGAGCAGGGTGCGGTGATTAAGGAGCACGGTGCGGTGATTAAGGAGCACGGTGCGGTGATTAAGGAGCTCGGTGCGGTGATTAAGGAGCAGGGTGCGGTGATTAAGGAGCACGGTGCGGTGATTAAGGAGCACGGTGCGGTGATTAAGGAGCACGGTGCGGTGATTAAGGAGCTCGGTGCGGTGATTAAGGAGCAGGGTGCGGTGATTAAGGAGCACGGTGCGGTGATTAAGGAGCACGGTGCGGTGATTAAGGAGCTCGGTGCAGTGATTAAGGAGCACGGTGCGGTGATTAAGGAGCACGGTGCGGTGATTAAGGAGCACGGTGCGGTGATTAAGGAGCACGGTGCGGTGATTAAGGAGCACGGTGCGGTGATTAAGGAGCACGGTGCGGTGATTAAGGAGCACGGTGCGGTGATTAAGGAGCACGGTGCGGTGATTAAGGAGCTCGGTGCGGTGATTAAGGAGCACGGTGCGGTGATTAAGGAGTACGGTGCGGTGATTAAGGAGCACGGTGCGGTGATTAAGGAGCACGGTGCGGTGATTAAGGAGCTCGGTGCGGTGATTAAGGAGCACGGTGCGGTGATTAAGGAGTACGGTGCGGTGATTAAGGAGCACGGTGCGGTGATTAAGGAGCATTGTGCGGTGATTAAGGAGCACGGTGCGGTGATTAAGGAGCTCGGTGCGGTGATTAAGGAGCTCGGTGCGGTGATTAAGGAGCACGGTGCGGTGATTAAGGAGCACGGTGCAGTGATTAAGGAGCACGGTGCGGTGATTAAGGAGCACGGTGCGGTGATTAAGGAGCATTGTGCGTTGATTAAGGAGCTCGGTGCGGTGATTAAGGAGCACGGTGCGGTGATTAAGGAGCTCGGTGCGGTGATTAAGGAGCACTGTGCGGTGATTAAGGAGCTCGGTGCGGTGATTAAGGAGCACGGTGCGGTGATTAAGGAGCATTGTGCGGTGATTAAGGAGCACGGTGCGGTGATTAAGGAGCTCGGTGCGGTGATTAAGGAGCACGGTGCGGTGATTAAGGAGTACGGTGCGGTGATTAAGGAGCACGGTGCGGTGATTAAGGAGCACGGTGCGGTGATTAAGGAGCTCGGTGCGGTGATTAAGGAGCACGGTGCGGTGATTAAGGAGTACGGTGCGGTGATTAAGGAGCACGGTGCGGTGATTAAGGAGCTCGGTGCGGTGATTAAGGAGCACGGTGCGGTGATTAAGGAGCACGGTGCGGTGATTAAGGAGCTCGGTGCGGTGATTAAGGAGCTCGGTGCGGTGATTAAGGAGCACGGTGCGGTGATTAAGGAGCACGGTGCGGTGATTAAGGAGCACGGTGCGGTGATTAAGGAGCACGGTGCGGTGATTAAGGAGCACGGTGCGGTGATTAAGGAGCTCGGTGCGGTGATTAAGGAGCACGGTGCGGTGATTAAGGAGCACGGTGCGATGATTAAGGAGCTCGGTGCGGTGATTAAGGAGCACGGTGCGGTGATTAAGGAGCACGGTGCGGTGATTAAGGAGCACGGTGCGGTGATTAAGGAGCTCGGTGCGGTGATTAAGGAGCATTGTGCGGTGATTAAGGAGCACGGTGCGGTGATTAAGGAGTACGGTGCGGTGATTAAGGAGCATTGTGCGGTGATTAAGGAGCACGGTGCGGTGATTAAGGAGCTCGGAGCGGTGATTAAGGAGCATTGTGCGGTGATTAAGGAGCAGGGTGCGGTGATTAAGGAGCACGGTGCGGTGATTAAGGAGCACGGGGCGGTGATTAAGGAGCACGGTGCGGTGATTATTGAGCATTGTGCGGTGATTAAGGAGCACGGTGCGGTGATTAAGGAGCAGGGTGCGGTGATTAAGGAGCACGGTGCGGTGATTAAGGAGCACGGTGCGGTGATTAAGGAGCTCGGTGCGGTGATTAAGGAGCTCGGTGCGGTGATTAAGGAGCACGGTGCGGTGATTAAGGAGCTCGGTGCGGTGATTAAGGAACACGGTGCGGTGATTAAGGAGCTCGGTGCGGTGATTAAGGAGCACGGTGCGGTGATTAAGGAGCACGGTGCGGTGATTAAGGAGCACGGTGCGGTGATTAAGGAGCACGGTGCGGTGATTAAGGAGCTCGGTGCGGTGATTAAGGAGCAGGGTGCTGTGATTAAGGAGCTCGGTGCGGTGATTAAGGAGCAGGGTGCGGTGATTAAGGAGCACGGTGCGGTGATTAAGGAGCACGGTGCGGTGATTAAGGAGCTCGGTGCGGTGATTAAGGAGCAGGGTGCGGTGATTAAGGAGCACGGTGCGGTGATTAAGGAGCACGGTGCGGTGATTAAGGAGCACGGTGCGGTGATTAAGGAGCTCGGTGCGGTGATTAAGGAGCAGGGTGCGGTGATTAAGGAGCACGGTGCGGTGATTAAGGAGCACGGTGCGGTGATTAAGGAGCTCGGTGCAGTGATTAAGGAGCACGGTGCGGTGATTAAGGAGCACGGTGCGGTGATTAAGGAGCACGGTGCGGTGATTAAGGAGCACGGTGCGGTGATTAAGGAGCACGGTGCGGTGATTAAGGAGCACGGTGCGGTGATTAAGGAGCACGGTGCGGTGATTAAGGAGCACGGTGCGGTGATTAAGGAGCTCGGTGCGGTGATTAAGGAGCACGGTGCGGTGATTAAGGAGTACGGTGCGGTGATTAAGGAGCACGGTGCGGTGATTAAGGAGCACGGTGCGGTGATTAAGGAGCTCGGTGCGGTGATTAAGGAGCACGGTGCGGTGATTAAGGAGTACGGTGCGGTGATTAAGGAGCACGGTGCGGTGATTAAGGAGCATTGTGCGGTGATTAAGGAGCACGGTGCGGTGATTAAGGAGCTCGGTGCGGTGATTAAGGAGCTCGGTGCGGTGATTAAGGAGCACGGTGCGGTGATTAAGGAGCACGGTGCAGTGATTAAGGAGCACGGTGCGGTGATTAAGGAGCACGGTGCGGTGATTAAGGAGCATTGTGCGTTGATTAAGGAGCTCGGTGCGGTGATTAAGGAGCACGGTGCGGTGATTAAGGAGCTCGGTGCGGTGATTAAGGAGCACTGTGCAGTGATTAAGGAGCTCGGTGCGGTGATTAAGGAGCTCGGTGCGGTGATTAAGGAGCTCGGTGCGGTGATTAAGGAGCTCGCTGCGGTGATTAAGGAGCACTGTGCGGTGATTAAGGAGCTCGGTGCGGTGATTAAGGAGCACGGTGCGGTGATTAAGGAGCTCGGTGCGGTGATTAAGGAGCTCGGTGCGGTGATTAAGGAGCTCGGTGCGGTGATTAAGGAGCTCGGTGCGGTGATTAAGGAGCACTGTGCGGTGATTAAGGAGCACGGTGCGGTGATTAAGGAGCACGGTGCGGTGATTAAGGAGCTCGGTGCGGTGATTAAGGAGCTCGGTGCGGTGATTAAGGAGCACGGTGCGGTGATTAAGGAGCTCGGTGCGGTGATTAAGGAGCTCGGTGCGGTGATTAAGGAGCACTGTGCGGTGATTAAGGAGCACTGTGCGGTGATTAAGGAGCACGGTGCGGTGATTAAGGAGCACTGTGCGGTGATTAAGGAGCACGGTGCGGTGATTAAGGAGCTCGGTGCGGTGATTAAGGAGCTCGGTGCGGTGATTAAGGAGCTCGGTGCGGTGATTAAGGAGCACGGTGCGGTGATTAAGGAGCACTGTGCGGTGATTAAGGAGCTCGGTGCGGTGATTAAGGAGCTCGGTGCGGTGATTAAGGAGCACTGTGCGGTGATTAAGGAGCTCGGTGCGGTGATTAAGGAGCTCGGTGCGGTGATTACGGAGCTCGGTGCGGTGATTAAGGAGCACGGTGCGGTGATTAAGGAGCATGGTGCGGTGATTAAGGAGCAGGGTGCGGTGATTAAGGAGCTCGGTGCGGTGATTAAGGAGCACGGTGCGGTGATTAAGGAGCTCGGTGCGGTGATTAAGGAGCACTGTGCGGTGATTAAGGAGCTCGGTGCGGTGATTAAGGAGCTCGGTGCGGTGATTAAGGAGCTCGGTGCGGTGATTAAGGAGCTCGGTGCGGTGATTAAGGAGCACTGTGCGGTGATTAAGGAGCTCGGTGCGGTGATTAAGGAGCACGGTGCGGTGATTAAGGAGCTCGGTGCGGTGATTAAGGAGCTCGGTGCGGTGATTAAGGAGCTCGGTGCGGTGATTAAGGAGCTCGGTGCGGTGATTAAGGAGCACTGTGCGGTGATTAAGGAGCACGGTGCGGTGATTAAGGAGCACGGTGCGGTGATTAAGGAGCTCGGTGCGGTGATTAAGGAGCTCGGTGCGGTGATTAAGGAGCTCAGTGCGGTGATTAAGGAGCACTGTGCGGTGATTAAGGAGCACGGTGCGGTGATTAAGGAGCTCGGTGCGGTGATTAAGGAGCTCGGTGCGGTGATTAAGGAGCACTGTGCGGTGATTAAGGAGCTCGGTGCGGTGATTAAGGAGCTCGGTGCGGTGATTAAGGAGCACTGTGCGGTGATTAAGGAGCTCGGTGCGGTGATTAAGGAGCTCGGTGCGGTGATTAAGGAGCTCGGTGCGGTGATTAAGGAGCACTGTGCGGTGATTAAGGAGCACGGTGCGGTGATTAAGGAGCTCGGTGCGGTGATTAAGGAGCTCGGTGCGGTGATTAAGGAGCACGGTGCGGTGATTAAGGAGCACGGTGCGGTGAATAAGGAGCTCGGTGCGGTGATTAAGGAGCATTGTGCGGTGATTAAGGAGCTCGGTGCGGTGATTAAGGAGCACGGTGCGGTGATTAAGGAGCTCGGTGCGGTGATTAAGGAGCATTGTGCGGTGATTAAGGAGCTCGGTGCGGTGATTAAGGAGCACGGTGCGGTGATTAAGGAGCATTGTGCGGTGATTAAGGAGCTCGGTGCGGTGATTAAGGAGCACGGTGCGGTGATTAAGGAGCTCGGTGCGGTGATTAAGGAGCACGGTGCGGTGATTAAGGAGCTCGGTGCAGTGATTAAGGAGCACGGTGCGGTGATTAAGGAGCACGGTGCGGTGATTAAGGAGCACGGTGCGGTGATTAAGGAGCACGGTGCGGTGATTAAGGAGCACGGTGCGGTGATTAAGGAGCACGGTGCGGTGATTAAGGAGCACGGTGCGGTGATTAAGGAGCACGGTGCGGTGATTAAGGAGCTCGGTGCGGTGATTAAGGAGCACGGTGCGGTGATTAAGGAGTACGGTGCGGTGATTAAGGAGCACGGTGCGGTGATTAAGGAGCACGGTGCGGTGATTAAGGAGCTCGGTGCGGTGATTAAGGAGCACGGTGCGGTGATTAAGGAGTACGGTGCGGTGATTAAGGAGCACGGTGCGGTGATTAAGGAGCATTGTGCGGTGATTAAGGAGCACGGTGCGGTGATTAAGGAGCTCGGTGCGGTGATTAAGGAGCTCGGTGCGGTGATTAAGGAGCACGGTGCGGTGATTAAGGAGCACGGTGCAGTGATTAAGGAGCACGGTGCGGTGATTAAGGAGCACGGTGCGGTGATTAAGGAGCATTGTGCGGTGATTAAGGAGCTCGGTGCGGTGATTAAGGAGCACGGTGCGGTGATTAAGGAGCTCGGTGCGGTGATTAAGGAGCACTGTGCGGTGATTAAGGAGCTCGGTGCGGTGATTAAGGAGCTCGGTGCGGTGATTAAGGAGCTCGGTGCGGTGATTAAGGAGCTCGCTGCGGTGATTAAGGAGCACTGTGCGGTGATTAAGGAGCTCGGTGCGGTGATTAAGGAGCACGGTGCGGTGATTAAGGAGCTCGGTGCGGTGATTAAGGAGCTCGGTGCGGTGATTAAGGAGCTCGGTGCGGTGATTAAGGAGCTCGGTGCGGTGATTAAGGAGCACTGTGCGGTGATTAAGGAGCACGGTGCGGTGATTAAGGAGCACGGTGCGGTGATTAAGGAGCTCGGTGCGGTGATTAAGGAGCTCGGTGCGGTGATTAAGGAGCACGGTGCGGTGATTAAGGAGCTCGGTGCGGTGATTAAGGAGCTCGGTGCGGTGATTAAGGAGCACTGTGCGGTGATTAAGGAGCACTGTGCGGTGATTAAGGAGCACGGTGCGGTGATTAAGGAGCACTGTGCGGTGATTAAGGAGCACGGTGCGGTGATTAAGGAGCTCGGTGCGGTGATTAAGGAGCTCGGTGCGGTGATTAAGGAGCTCGGTGCGGTGATTAAGGAGCACGGTGCGGTGATTAAGGAGCACTGTGCGGTGATTAAGGAGCTCGGTGCGGTGATTAAGGAGCTCGGTGCGGTGATTAAGGAGCACTGTGCGGTGATTAAGGAGCTCGGTGCGGTGATTAAGGAGCTCGGTGCGGTGATTACGGAGCTCGGTGCGGTGATTAAGGAGCACGGTGCGGTGATTAAGGAGCATGGTGCGGTGATTAAGGAGCAGGGTGCGGTGATTAAGGAGCTCGGTGCGGTGATTAAGGAGCACGGTGCGGTGATTAAGGAGCTCGGTGCGGTGATTAAGGAGCACTGTGCGGTGATTAAGGAGCTCGGTGCGGTGATTAAGGAGCTCGGTGCGGTGATTAAGGAGCTCGGTGCGGTGATTAAGGAGCTCGGTGCGGTGATTAAGGAGCACTGTGCGGTGATTAAGGAGCTCGGTGCGGTGATTAAGGAGCACGGTGCGGTGATTAAGGAGCTCGGTGCGGTGATTAAGGAGCTCGGTGCGGTGATTAAGGAGCTCGGTGCGGTGATTAAGGAGCTCGGTGCGGTGATTAAGGAGCACTGTGCGGTGATTAAGGAGCACGGTGCGGTGATTAAGGAGCACGGTGCGGTGATTAAGGAGCTCGGTGCGGTGATTAAGGAGCTCGGTGCGGTGATTAAGGAGCTCAGTGCGGTGATTAAGGAGCACTGTGCGGTGATTAAGGAGCACGGTGCGGTGATTAAGGAGCTCGGTGCGGTGATTAAGGAGCTCGGTGCGGTGATTAAGGAGCACTGTGCGGTGATTAAGGAGCTCGGTGCGGTGATTAAGGAGCTCGGTGCGGTGATTAAGGAGCACGGTGCAGTGATTAAGGAGCACGGTGCGGTGATTAAGGAGCACGGTGCGGTGATTAAGGAGCATTGTGCGGTGATTAAGGAGCTCGGTGCGGTGATTAAGGAGCACGGTGCGGTGATTAAGGAGCTCGGTGCGGTGATTAAGGAGCACTGTGCGGTGATTAAGGAGCTCGGTGCGGTGATTAAGGAGCTCGGTGCGGTGATTAAGGAGCTCGGTGCGGTGATTAAGGAGCTCGCTGCGGTGATTAAGGAGCACTGTGCGGTGATTAAGGAGCTCGGTGCGGTGATTAAGGAGCACGGTGCGGTGATTAAGGAGCTCGGTGCGGTGATTAAGGAGCTCGGTGCGGTGATTAAGGAGCTCGGTGCGGTGATTAAGGAGCTCGGTGCGGTGATTAAGGAGCACTGTGCGGTGATTAAGGAGCACGGTGCGGTGATTAAGGAGCACGGTGCGGTGATTAAGGAGCTCGGTGCGGTGATTAAGGAGCTCGGTGCGGTGATTAAGGAGCACGGTGCGGTGATTAAGGAGCTCGGTGCGGTGATTAAGGAGCTCGGTGCGGTGATTAAGGAGCACTGTGCGGTGATTAAGGAGCACTGTGCGGTGATTAAGGAGCACGGTGCGGTGATTAAGGAGCACTGTGCGGTGATTAAGGAGCACGGTGCGGTGATTAAGGAGCTCGGTGCGGTGATTAAGGAGCTCGGTGCGGTGATTAAGGAGCTCGGTGCGGTGATTAAGGAGCACGGTGCGGTGATTAAGGAGCACTGTGCGGTGATTAAGGAGCTCGGTGCGGTGATTAAGGAGCTCGGTGCGGTGATTAAGGAGCACTGTGCGGTGATTAAGGAGCTCGGTGCGGTGATTAAGGAGCTCGGTGCGGTGATTACGGAGCTCGGTGCGGTGATTAAGGAGCACGGTGCGGTGATTAAGGAGCATGGTGCGGTGATTAAGGAGCAGGGTGCGGTGATTAAGGAGCTCGGTGCGGTGATTAAGGAGCACGGTGCGGTGATTAAGGAGCTCGGTGCGGTGATTAAGGAGCACTGTGCGGTGATTAAGGAGCTCGGTGCGGTGATTAAGGAGCTCGGTGCGGTGATTAAGGAGCTCGGTGCGGTGATTAAGGAGCTCGGTGCGGTGATTAAGGAGCACTGTGCGGTGATTAAGGAGCTCGGTGCGGTGATTAAGGAGCACGGTGCGGTGATTAAGGAGCTCGGTGCGGTGATTAAGGAGCTCGGTGCGGTGATTAAGGAGCTCGGTGCGGTGATTAAGGAGCTCGGTGCGGTGATTAAGGAGCACTGTGCGGTGATTAAGGAGCACGGTGCGGTGATTAAGGAGCACGGTGCGGTGATTAAGGAGCTCGGTGCGGTGATTAAGGAGCTCGGTGCGGTGATTAAGGAGCTCAGTGCGGTGATTAAGGAGCACTGTGCGGTGATTAAGGAGCACGGTGCGGTGATTAAGGAGCTCGGTGCGGTGATTAAGGAGCTCGGTGCGGTGATTAAGGAGCACTGTGCGGTGATTAAGGAGCTCGGTGCGGTGATTAAGGAGCTCGGTGCGGTGATTAAGGAGCACTGTGCGGTGATTAAGGAGCTCGGTGCGGTGATTAAGGAGCTCGGTGCGGTGATTAAGGAGCTCGGTGCGGTGATTAAGGAGCACTGTGCGGTGATTAAGGAGCACGGTGCGGTGATTAAGGAGCTCGGTGCGGTGATTAAGGAGCTCGGTGCGGTGATTAAGGAGCACGGTGCGGTGATTAAGGAGCACGGTGCGGTGAATAAGGAGCTCGGTGCGGTGATTAAGGAGCATTGTGCGGTGATTAAGGAGCTCGGTGCGGTGATTAAGGAGCACGGTGCGGTGATTAAGGAGCTCGGTGCGGTGATTAAGGAGCATTGTGCGGTGATTAAGGAGCTCGGTGCGGTGATTAAGGAGCACGGTGCGGTGATTAAGGAGCATTGTGCGGTGATTAAGGAGCTCGGTGCGGTGATTAAGGAGCACGGTGCGGTGATTAAGGAGCTCGGTGCGGTGATTAAGGAGCATTGTGCGGTGATTAAGGAGCTCGGTGCGGTGATTAAGGAGCTCGGTGCGGTGATTAAGGAGCATTGTGCGGTGATTAAGGAGCACGGTGCGGTGATTAAGGAGCTCGGTGCGGTGATTAAGGAGCTAGGTGCGGTGATTAAGGAGCACGGTGCGGTGATTAAGGAGCACGGTGCGGTGATTAAGGAGCTAGGTGCGGTGATTAAGGAGCACGGTGCGGTGATTAAGGAGCACGGTGCGGTGATTAAGGAGCACGGTGCGGTGATTAAGGAGCACGGTGCGGTGATTAAGGAGCTCGGTGCGGTGATTAAGGAGCACGGTGCGGTGATTAAGGAGCTCAGTGCGGTGATTAAGGAGCACGGTCTGGTGATTAAGGAGCATTGTGCGATGATTAAGGAGCATTGTGCGGTGATTAAGGAGCTCGGTGCGGTGATTAAGGAGCACGGTGCGGTGATTAAGGAGCACGGTGCGGTGATTAAGGAGCACTGTGCGGTGATTAAGGAGCTCGGTGCGGTGATTAAGGAGCACGGTGCGGTGATTAAGGAGCACGGTGCGGTGATTAAGGAGCTCGGTGCGGTGATTAAGGAGCACGGTGCGGTGATTAAGGAGCATTGTGCGATGATTAAGGAGCTCGGTGCGGTGATTAAGGAGCTCGGTGCGGTGATTAAGGAGCTCGGTGCGGTGATTAAGGAGCACGGTGCGGTGATTAAGGAGCACGGTGCGGTGATTAAGGAGCACTGTGCGGTGATTAAGGAGCTCGGTGCGGTGATTAAGGAGCACGGTGCGGTGATTAAGGAGCACGGTGCGGTGATTAAGGAGCTCGGTGCGGTGATTAAGGAGCATTGTGCGGTGATTAAGGAGCACGGTGCGGTGATTAAGGAGCTCGGTGCGGTGATTAAGGAGCTCGGTGCGGTGATTAAGGTGCACGGTGCGGTGATTAAGGAGCACGGTGCGGTGATTAAGGAGCACGGTGCGGTGATTAAGGAGCTCGGTGCGGTGATTAAGGAGCATTGTGCGGTGATTAAGGAGCACGGTGCGGTGATTAAGGAGCACGGTGCAGTGATTAAGGAGCACTGTGTGGTGATTAAGGAGCACTGTGCGGTGATTAAGGAGCACGGTGCGGTGATTAAGGAGCACGGTGCGGTGATTAAGGAGCACGGTGCGGTGATTAAGGAGCACGGTGCGGTGATTAAGGAGCACGGTGCGGTGATTAAGGAGCATTGTGCAGTCATTAAGGAGCTCGGTGCGGTGATTAAGGAGCACGGTGCGGTTATTAAGGAGCACGGTGCGGTGATTAAGGAGCACGGTGCGGTGATTAAGGTGCACGGTGCGGTGATTAAGGAGCACGGTGCGGTTATTAAGGAGCACGGTGCGGTGATTAAGGAGCTCGGTTCGGTGATTAAGGAGCAGGGTGCGGTGATTAAGGAGCATTGTGCGGTGATTAAGGAGCATTGTGCGGTGATTAAGGAGCTCGGTGCGGTGATTAAGGAGCACGGTGCGGTGATTAAGGAGCACGGTGCGGTTATTAAGGAGCAGGGTGCGGTGATTAAGGAGCATTGTGCGGTGATTAAGGAGCATTGTGCGGTGATTAAGGAGCTCGGTGCGGTGATTAATGAGCTCGGTGCGGTGATTAAGGAGCACGGTGTGGTGATTAAGGAGCTCGGTGCGGTGATTAAGGAGCTCAGGGCGGTGATTAAGGAGCACGGTGCGGTGATTAAGGAGCATTGTGCGGTGATTAAGGACCATTGAGCGGTGATTAAGGAGCTCGGTGCGGTGATTAAGGAGCACGGTGCGGTGATTAAGGAGCATTGTGCGGTGATTAAGGAGCTCGGTGCGGTGATTAAGGAGCTCGGTGTGGTGATTAAGGAGCACGGTGCGGTGATTAAGGAGCTCGGTGCGGTGATTAAGGAGCACGGTGTGGTGATTAAGGAGCACGGTGCGGTGATTAAGGAGCTCGGTGCGGTGATTAAGGAGCTCGGTGCGGTGATTAAGGAGCACGGTGCGGTGATTAAGGAGCACGGTGCGGTGATTAAGGAGCACGGTGCGGTGATTAAGGAGCACGGTGCGGTGATTAAGGAGCACGGTGCGGTGATTAAGGAGCACGGTGCGGTGATTAAGGAGCTCGGTGCGGTGATTAAGGAGCACGGTGCGGTGATTAAGGAGCACGGTGCGGTGATTAAGGAGCACGGTGCGGTGATTAAGGAGCACGGTGCGGTGATTAAGGAGCTCGGTGCGGTGATTAAGGAGCACGGTGCGGTGATTAAGGAGCATTGTGCGGTGATTAAGGAGCATTGTGCGGTGATTAAGGACCATTGTGCGGTGATTAAGGAGCTCGGTGCGGTGATTAAGGAGCACGGTGCGGTGATTAAGGAGCATTGTGCGGTGATTAAGGAGCTCGGTGCGGTGATTAAGGAGCACGGTGCGGTAATTAAGGAGCTCGGTGCGGTGATTAAGGAACACGGTGCGGTGATTAAGGAGCACGGTGCGGTGATTAAGGAGCACGGTGCGGTGATTAAGGAGCACGGTGCGGTGATTAAGGAGCACGGTGCGGTGATTAAGGAGCACGGTGCGGTGATTAAGGAGCACGGTGCGGTGATTAAGGAGCACGGTGCGGTGATTAAGGAGCTCGGTGCGGTGATTAAGGAGCACGGTGCGGTGATTAAGGAGCACGGTGCGGTGATTAAGGAGCACGGTGCGGTGATTAAGGAGCACGGTGCGGTGATTAAGGAGCTCGGTGCGGTGATTAAGGAGCACGGTGCGGTGATTAAGGAGCATTGTGCGGTGATTAAGGAGCATTGTGCGGTGATTAAGGACCATTGTGCGGTGATTAAGGAGCTCGGTGCGGTGATTAAGGAGCACGGTGCGGTGATTAAGGAGCATTGTGCGGTGATTAAGGAGCTCGGTGCGGTGATTAAGGAGCACGGTGCGGTAATTAAGGAGCTCGGTGCGGTGATTAAGGAACACGGTGCGGTGATTAAGGAGCACGGTGCGGTGATTAAGGAACACGGTGTGGTGATTAAGGAGCTCGGTGCGGTGATTAAGGAGCACGGTGCGGTGATTAAGGAGCATTGTGCGGTGATTAAGGAGCTCGGTGCGGTGATTAAGGAGCACGGTGCGGTAATTAAGGAGCTCGGTGCGGTGATTAAGGAGCACAGTGCGGTGATTAAGGAACACGGTGCGGTGATTAAGGAGCACGGTGCGGTGATTAAGGTGCACGGTGCGGTGATTAAGGAGCATGGTGCGGTGATTAAGGAGCACGGTGCGGTGATTAAGGAGCAGGGTGCGGTGATTAAGGTGCACGGTGCGGTGATTAAGGAGCAGGGTGCGGTGATTAAGGAACACCGTGCGGTGATTAAGGTGCACGGTGCGGTGATTAAGGTGCACGGTGCGGTGATTAAGGAGCAAGGTGCAGTGATTAAGGAGCACGGTGCGGTGATTAAGGAGCACGGTGCGGTGATTAAGGAGCACGGTGCGGTGATTAAGGTGCACGGTGCGGTGATTAAGGAGCACGGTGCGGTGATTAAGGAGCATGGTGCGGTGATTAAGGAGCAGGGTGCGGTGATTAGGGAGCACGGTGCGGTGATTAAGGAGCACGGTGCGGTGATTAAGGAGCTCGGTGCGGTGATTAAGGAGCACGGTGCGGTGATTACGGAGCTCGGTGCGGTGATTAAGGAGCACGGTGCGGTGATTAAGGAGCATGGTGCGGTGATTAAGGAGCAGGGTGCGGTGATTAAGGAGCTCGGTGCGGTGATTAAGGAGCACGGTGCGGTGATTAAGGAGCTCGGTGCGGTGATTAAGGAGCACTGTGCGGTGATTAAGGAGCTCGGTGCGGTGATTAAGGAGCTCGGTGCGGTGATTAAGGAGCTCGGTGCGGTGATTAAGGAGCTCGGTGCGGTGATTAAGGAGCACTGTGCGGTGATTAAGGAGCTCGGTGCGGTGATTAAGGAGCACGGTGCGGTGATTAAGGAGCTCGGTGCGGTGATTAAGGAGCTCGGTGCGGTGATTAAGGAGCTCGGTGCGGTGATTAAGGAGCTCGGTGCGGTGATTAAGGAGCACTGTGCGGTGATTAAGGAGCACGGTGCGGTGATTAAGGAGCACGGTGCGGTGATTAAGGAGCTCGGTGCGGTGATTAAGGAGCTCGGTGCGGTGATTAAGGAGCTCAGTGCGGTGATTAAGGAGCACTGTGCGGTGATTAAGGAGCACGGTGCGGTGATTAAGGAGCTCGGTGCGGTGATTAAGGAGCTCGGTGCGGTGATTAAGGAGCACTGTGCGGTGATTAAGGAGCTCGGTGCGGTGATTAAGGAGCTCGGTGCGGTGATTAAGGAGCACTGTGCGGTGATTAAGGAGCTCGGTGCGGTGATTAAGGAGCTCGGTGCGGTGATTAAGGAGCTCGGTGCGGTGATTAAGGAGCACTGTGCGGTGATTAAGGAGCACGGTGCGGTGATTAAGGAGCTCGGTGCGGTGATTAAGGAGCTCGGTGCGGTGATTAAGGAGCACGGTGCGGTGATTAAGGAGCACGGTGCGGTGAATAAGGAGCTCGGTGCGGTGATTAAGGAGCATTGTGCGGTGATTAAGGAGCTCGGTGCGGTGATTAAGGAGCACGGTGCGGTGATTAAGGAGCTCGGTGCGGTGATTAAGGAGCATTGTGCGGTGATTAAGGAGCTCGGTGCGGTGATTAAGGAGCACGGTGCGGTGATTAAGGAGCATTGTGCGGTGATTAAGGAGCTCGGTGCGGTGATTAAGGAGCACGGTGCGGTGATTAAGGAGCTCGGTGCGGTGATTAAGGAGCACGGTGCGGTGATTAAGGAGCTCGGTGCAGTGATTAAGGAGCACGGTGCGGTGATTAAGGAGCACGGTGCGGTGATTAAGGAGCACGGTGCGGTGATTAAGGAGCACGGTGCGGTGATTAAGGAGCACGGTGCGGTGATTAAGGAGCACGGTGCGGTGATTAAGGAGCACGGTGCGGTGATTAAGGAGCACGGTGCGGTGATTAAGGAGCTCGGTGCGGTGATTAAGGAGCACGGTGCGGTGATTAAGGAGTACGGTGCGGTGATTAAGGAGCACGGTGCGGTGATTAAGGAGCACGGTGCGGTGATTAAGGAGCTCGGTGCGGTGATTAAGGAGCACGGTGCGGTGATTAAGGAGTACGGTGCGGTGATTAAGGAGCACGGTGCGGTGATTAAGGAGCATTGTGCGGTGATTAAGGAGCACGGTGCGGTGATTAAGGAGCTCGGTGCGGTGATTAAGGAGCTCGGTGCGGTGATTAAGGAGCACGGTGCGGTGATTAAGGAGCACGGTGCAGTGATTAAGGAGCACGGTGCGGTGATTAAGGAGCACGGTGCGGTGATTAAGGAGCATTGTGCGGTGATTAAGGAGCTCGGTGCGGTGATTAAGGAGCACGGTGCGGTGATTAAGGAGCTCGGTGCGGTGATTAAGGAGCACTGTGCGGTGATTAAGGAGCTCGGTGCGGTGATTAAGGAGCTCGGTGCGGTGATTAAGGAGCTCGGTGCGGTGATTAAGGAGCTCGCTGCGGTGATTAAGGAGCACTGTGCGGTGATTAAGGAGCTCGGTGCGGTGATTAAGGAGCACGGTGCGGTGATTAAGGAGCTCGGTGCGGTGATTAAGGAGCTCGGTGCGGTGATTAAGGAGCTCGGTGCGGTGATTAAGGAGCTCGGTGCGGTGATTAAGGAGCACTGTGCGGTGATTAAGGAGCACGGTGCGGTGATTAAGGAGCACGGTGCGGTGATTAAGGAGCTCGGTGCGGTGATTAAGGAGCTCGGTGCGGTGATTAAGGAGCACGGTGCGGTGATTAAGGAGCTCGGTGCGGTGATTAAGGAGCTCGGTGCGGTGATTAAGGAGCACTGTGCGGTGATTAAGGAGCACTGTGCGGTGATTAAGGAGCACGGTGCGGTGATTAAGGAGCACTGTGCGGTGATTAAGGAGCACGGTGCGGTGATTAAGGAGCTCGGTGCGGTGATTAAGGAGCTCGGTGCGGTGATTAAGGAGCTCGGTGCGGTGATTAAGGAGCACGGTGCGGTGATTAAGGAGCACTGTGCGGTGATTAAGGAGCTCGGTGCGGTGATTAAGGAGCTCGGTGCGGTGATTAAGGAGCACTGTGCGGTGATTAAGGAGCTCGGTGCGGTGATTAAGGAGCTCGGTGCGGTGATTACGGAGCTCGGTGCGGTGATTAAGGAGCACGGTGCGGTGATTAAGGAGCATGGTGCGGTGATTAAGGAGCAGGGTGCGGTGATTAAGGAGCTCGGTGCGGTGATTAAGGAGCACGGTGCGGTGATTAAGGAGCTCGGTGCGGTGATTAAGGAGCACTGTGCGGTGATTAAGGAGCTCGGTGCGGTGATTAAGGAGCTCGGTGCGGTGATTAAGGAGCTCGGTGCGGTGATTAAGGAGCTCGGTGCGGTGATTAAGGAGCACTGTGCGGTGATTAAGGAGCTCGGTGCGGTGATTAAGGAGCACGGTGCGGTGATTAAGGAGCTCGGTGCGGTGATTAAGGAGCTCGGTGCGGTGATTAAGGAGCTCGGTGCGGTGATTAAGGAGCTCGGTGCGGTGATTAAGGAGCACTGTGCGGTGATTAAGGAGCACGGTGCGGTGATTAAGGAGCACGGTGCGGTGATTAAGGAGCTCGGTGCGGTGATTAAGGAGCTCGGTGCGGTGATTAAGGAGCTCAGTGCGGTGATTAAGGAGCACTGTGCGGTGATTAAGGAGCACGGTGCGGTGATTAAGGAGCTCGGTGCGGTGATTAAGGAGCTCGGTGCGGTGATTAAGGAGCACTGTGCGGTGATTAAGGAGCTCGGTGCGGTGATTAAGGAGCTCGGTGCGGTGATTAAGGAGCACGGTGCAGTGATTAAGGAGCACGGTGCGGTGATTAAGGAGCACGGTGCGGTGATTAAGGAGCATTGTGCGGTGATTAAGGAGCTCGGTGCGGTGATTAAGGAGCACGGTGCGGTGATTAAGGAGCTCGGTGCGGTGATTAAGGAGCACTGTGCGGTGATTAAGGAGCTCGGTGCGGTGATTAAGGAGCTCGGTGCGGTGATTAAGGAGCTCGGTGCGGTGATTAAGGAGCTCGCTGCGGTGATTAAGGAGCACTGTGCGGTGATTAAGGAGCTCGGTGCGGTGATTAAGGAGCACGGTGCGGTGATTAAGGAGCTCGGTGCGGTGATTAAGGAGCTCGGTGCGGTGATTAAGGAGCTCGGTGCGGTGATTAAGGAGCTCGGTGCGGTGATTAAGGAGCACTGTGCGGTGATTAAGGAGCACGGTGCGGTGATTAAGGAGCACGGTGCGGTGATTAAGGAGCTCGGTGCGGTGATTAAGGAGCTCGGTGCGGTGATTAAGGAGCACGGTGCGGTGATTAAGGAGCTCGGTGCGGTGATTAAGGAGCTCGGTGCGGTGATTAAGGAGCACTGTGCGGTGATTAAGGAGCACTGTGCGGTGATTAAGGAGCACGGTGCGGTGATTAAGGAGCACTGTGCGGTGATTAAGGAGCACGGTGCGGTGATTAAGGAGCTCGGTGCGGTGATTAAGGAGCTCGGTGCGGTGATTAAGGAGCTCGGTGCGGTGATTAAGGAGCACGGTGCGGTGATTAAGGAGCACTGTGCGGTGATTAAGGAGCTCGGTGCGGTGATTAAGGAGCTCGGTGCGGTGATTAAGGAGCACTGTGCGGTGATTAAGGAGCTCGGTGCGGTGATTAAGGAGCTCGGTGCGGTGATTACGGAGCTCGGTGCGGTGATTAAGGAGCACGGTGCGGTGATTAAGGAGCATGGTGCGGTGATTAAGGAGCAGGGTGCGGTGATTAAGGAGCTCGGTGCGGTGATTAAGGAGCACGGTGCGGTGATTAAGGAGCTCGGTGCGGTGATTAAGGAGCACTGTGCGGTGATTAAGGAGCTCGGTGCGGTGATTAAGGAGCTCGGTGCGGTGATTAAGGAGCTCGGTGCGGTGATTAAGGAGCTCGGTGCGGTGATTAAGGAGCACTGTGCGGTGATTAAGGAGCTCGGTGCGGTGATTAAGGAGCACGGTGCGGTGATTAAGGAGCTCGGTGCGGTGATTAAGGAGCTCGGTGCGGTGATTAAGGAGCTCGGTGCGGTGATTAAGGAGCTCGGTGCGGTGATTAAGGAGCACTGTGCGGTGATTAAGGAGCA
Organism: Scyliorhinus torazame; assembly: GCF_047496885.1. Taxonomy (NCBI): domain Eukaryota; kingdom Metazoa; phylum Chordata; class Chondrichthyes; order Carcharhiniformes; family Scyliorhinidae; genus Scyliorhinus; species Scyliorhinus torazame. Next base: position 1,275,733 of record NC_092727.1, read on the forward strand.
CGGTGCGGTGATTAAGGAGCACGGTGCGGTGATTAAGGAGCTCGGTGCGGTGATTAAGGAGCTCGGTGCGGTGATTAAGGAGCTCAGTGCGGTGATTAAGGAGCACTGTGCGGTGATTAAGGAGCACGGTGCGGTGATTAAGGAGCTCGGTGCGGTGATTAAGGAGCTCGGTGCGGTGATTAAGGAGCACTGTGCGGTGATTAAGGAGCTCGGTGCGGTGATTAAGGAGCTCGGTGCGGTGATTAAGGAGCACTGTGCGGTGATTAAGGAGCTCGGTGCGGTGATTAAGGAGCTCGGTGCGGTGATTAAGGAGCTCGGTGCGGTGATTAAGGAGCACTGTGCGGTGATTAAGGAGCACGGTGCGGTGATTAAGGAGCTCGGTGCGGTGATTAAGGAGCTCGGTGCGGTGATTAAGGAGCACGGTGCGGTGATTAAGGAGCACGGTGCGGTGAATAAGGAGCTCGGTGCGGTGATTAAGGAGCATTGTGCGGTGATTAAGGAGCTCGGTGCGGTGATTAAGGAGCACGGTGCGGTGATTAAGGAGCTCGGTGCGGTGATTAAGGAGCATTGTGCGGTGATTAAGGAGCTCGGTGCGGTGATTAAGGAGCACGGTGCGGTGATTAAGGAGCATTGTGCGGTGATTAAGGAGCTCGGTGCGGTGATTAAGGAGCACGGTGCGGTGATTAAGGAGCTCGGTGCGGTGATTAAGGAGCATTGTGCGGTGATTAAGGAGCTCGGTGCGGTGATTAAGGAGCTCGGTGCGGTGATTAAGGAGCATTGTGCGGTGATTAAGGAGCACGGTGCGGTGATTAAGGAGCTCGGTGCGGTGATTAAGGAGCTAGGTGCGGTGATTAAGGAGCACGGTGCGGTGATTAAGGAGCACGGTGCGGTGATTAAGGAGCTAGGTGCGGTGATTAAGGAGCACGGTGCGGTGATTAAGGAGCACGGTGCGGTGATTAAGGAGCACGGTGCGGTGATTAAGGAGCACGGTGCGGTGATTAAGGAGCTCGGTGCGGTGATTAAGGAGCACGGTGCGGTGATTAAGGAGCTCAGTGCGGTGATTAAGGAGCACGGTCTGGTGATTAAGGAGCATTGTGCGATGATTAAGGAGCATTGTGCGGTGATTAAGGAGCTCGGTGCGGTGATTAAGGAGCACGGTGCGGTGATTAAGGAGCACGGTGCGGTGATTAAGGAGCACTGTGCGGTGATTAAGGAGCTCGGTGCGGTGATTAAGGAGCACGGTGCGGTGATTAAGGAGCACGGTGCGGTGATTAAGGAGCTCGGTGCGGTGATTAAGGAGCACGGTGCGGTGATTAAGGAGCATTGTGCGATGATTAAGGAGCTCGGTGCGGTGATTAAGGAGCTCGGTGCGGTGATTAAGGAGCTCGGTGCGGTGATTAAGGAGCACGGTGCGGTGATTAAGGAGCACGGTGCGGTGATTAAGGAGCACTGTGCGGTGATTAAGGAGCTCGGTGCGGTGATTAAGGAGCACGGTGCGGTGATTAAGGAGCACGGTGCGGTGATTAAGGAGCTCGGTGCGGTGATTAAGGAGCATTGTGCGGTGATTAAGGAGCACGGTGCGGTGATTAAGGAGCTCGGTGCGGTGATTAAGGAGCTCGGTGCGGTGATTAAGGTGCACGGTGCGGTGATTAAGGAGCACGGTGCGGTGATTAAGGAGCACGGTGCGGTGATTAAGGAGCTCGGTGCGGTGATTAAGGAGCATTGTGCGGTGATTAAGGAGCACGGTGCGGTGATTAAGGAGCACGGTGCAGTGATTAAGGAGCACTGTGTGGTGATTAAGGAGCACTGTGCGGTGATTAAGGAGCACGGTGCGGTGATTAAGGAGCACGGTGCGGTGATTAAGGAGCACGGTGCGGTGATTAAGGAGCACGGTGCGGTGATTAAGGAGCACGGTGCGGTGATTAAGGAGCATTGTGCAGTCATTAAGGAGCTCGGTGCGGTGATTAAGGAGCACGGTGCGGTTATTAAGGAGCACGGTGCGGTGATTAAGGAGCACGGTGCGGTGATTAAGGTGCACGGTGCGGTGATTAAGGAGCACGGTGCGGTTATTAAGGAGCACGGTGCGGTGATTAAGGAGCTCGGTTCGGTGATTAAGGAGCAGGGTGCGGTGATTAAGGAGCATTGTGCGGTGATTAAGGAGCATTGTGCGGTGATTAAGGAGCTCGGTGCGGTGATTAAGGAGCACGGTGCGGTGATTAAGGAGCACGGTGCGGTTATTAAGGAGCAGGGTGCGGTGATTAAGGAGCATTGTGCGGTGATTAAGGAGCATTGTGCGGTGATTAAGGAGCTCGGTGCGGTGATTAATGAGCTCGGTGCGGTGATTAAGGAGCACGGTGTGGTGATTAAGGAGCTCGGTGCGGTGATTAAGGAGCTCAGGGCGGTGATTAAGGAGCACGGTGCGGTGATTAAGGAGCATTGTGCGGTGATTAAGGACCATTGAGCGGTGATTAAGGAGCTCGGTGCGGTGATTAAGGAGCACGGTGCGGTGATTAAGGAGCATTGTGCGGTGATTAAGGAGCTCGGTGCGGTGATTAAGGAGCTCGGTGTGGTGATTAAGGAGCACGGTGCGGTGATTAAGGAGCTCGGTGCGGTGATTAAGGAGCACGGTGTGGTGATTAAGGAGCACGGTGCGGTGATTAAGGAGCTCGGTGCGGTGATTAAGGAGCTCGGTGCGGTGATTAAGGAGCACGGTGCGGTGATTAAGGAGCACGGTGCGGTGATTAAGGAGCACGGTGCGGTGATTAAGGAGCACGGTGCGGTGATTAAGGAGCACGGTGCGGTGATTAAGGAGCACGGTGCGGTGATTAAGGAGCTCGGTGCGGTGATTAAGGAGCACGGTGCGGTGATTAAGGAGCACGGTGCGGTGATTAAGGAGCACGGTGCGGTGATTAAGGAGCACGGTGCGGTGATTAAGGAGCTCGGTGCGGTGATTAAGGAGCACGGTGCGGTGATTAAGGAGCATTGTGCGGTGATTAAGGAGCATTGTGCGGTGATTAAGGACCATTGTGCGGTGATTAAGGAGCTCGGTGCGGTGATTAAGGAGCACGGTGCGGTGATTAAGGAGCATTGTGCGGTGATTAAGGAGCTCGGTGCGGTGATTAAGGAGCACGGTGCGGTAATTAAGGAGCTCGGTGCGGTGATTAAGGAACACGGTGCGGTGATTAAGGAGCACGGTGCGGTGATTAAGGAGCACGGTGCGGTGATTAAGGAGCACGGTGCGGTGATTAAGGAGCACGGTGCGGTGATTAAGGAGCACGGTGCGGTGATTAAGGAGCACGGTGCGGTGATTAAGGAGCACGGTGCGGTGATTAAGGAGCTCGGTGCGGTGATTAAGGAGCACGGTGCGGTGATTAAGGAGCACGGTGCGGTGATTAAGGAGCACGGTGCGGTGATTAAGGAGCACGGTGCGGTGATTAAGGAGCTCGGTGCGGTGATTAAGGAGCACGGTGCGGTGATTAAGGAGCATTGTGCGGTGATTAAGGAGCATTGTGCGGTGATTAAGGACCATTGTGCGGTGATTAAGGAGCTCGGTGCGGTGATTAAGGAGCACGGTGCGGTGATTAAGGAGCATTGTGCGGTGATTAAGGAGCTCGGTGCGGTGATTAAGGAGCACGGTGCGGTAATTAAGGAGCTCGGTGCGGTGATTAAGGAACACGGTGCGGTGATTAAGGAGCACGGTGCGGTGATTAAGGAACACGGTGTGGTGATTAAGGAGCTCGGTGCGGTGATTAAGGAGCACGGTGCGGTGATTAAGGAGCATTGTGCGGTGATTAAGGAGCTCGGTGCGGTGATTAAGGAGCACGGTGCGGTAATTAAGGAGCTCGGTGCGGTGATTAAGGAGCACAGTGCGGTGATTAAGGAACACGGTGCGGTGATTAAGGAGCACGGTGCGGTGATTAAGGTGCACGGTGCGGTGATTAAGGAGCATGGTGCGGTGATTAAGGAGCACGGTGCGGTGATTAAGGAGCAGGGTGCGGTGATTAAGGTGCACGGTGCGGTGATTAAGGAGCAGGGTGCGGTGATTAAGGAACACCGTGCGGTGATTAAGGTGCACGGTGCGGTGATTAAGGTGCACGGTGCGGTGATTAAGGAGCAAGGTGCAGTGATTAAGGAGCACGGTGCGGTGATTAAGGAGCACGGTGCGGTGATTAAGGAGCACGGTGCGGTGATTAAGGTGCACGGTGCGGTGATTAAGGAGCACGGTGCGGTGATTAAGGAGCATGGTGCGGTGATTAAGGAGCAGGGTGCGGTGATTAGGGAGCACGGTGCGGTGATTAAGGAGCACGGTGCGGTGATTAAGGAGCTCGGTGCGGTGATTAAGGAGCACGGTGCGGTGATTAAGGAGCAGGGTGCGGTGATTACGGAGCATGGTGCGGTGATTAAGGAGCTCGGTGCGGTGATTAAGGAGCATGGTGCGGTGATTAAGGAGCAGGGTGCGGTGATTAAGGAGCACGGTGCGGTGATTAAATAGCATGGTGCGGTGATTAAGGAGCAGGGTGCGGTGATTAAGGAGCACGGTGCGGTGATTAAGGAGCACGGTGCGGTGATTAAGGAGCATTGTGCGGTGATTAAGGAGCATTGTGCGGTGATTAAGGAGCTCGGTGCGGTGATTAAGGAGCACGGTGCAGTGATTAAGGAGCAGGGTGCGGTGATTAAGGAGCACGGTGCGGTGATTAAGGAGCACGGTGCGGTGATTAAGGAGTACGGTGCGGTGATTAAGGAGTACGGTGCGGTGATTAAGGAGCACGGTGCGGTGATTAAGGAGCAGGGTGCGGTGATTAAGGAGCACGGTGCGGTGATTAAGGAGCTCGGTGCGGTGATTAAGGAGCATGGTGCGGTGATTAAGGAGCAGGGTGCGGTGATTAAGGAGCACGGTGCGGTGATTAAGGAGCAGGGTGCGGTGATTAAGGAGCTCGGTGCGGTGATTAAGGAGCAAGGTGCGGTGATTAAGGAGCAGGGTGCGGTGATTAAGGAGCTCGGTGCGGTGATTAAGGAGCACGGTACGGTGATTAAGGAGCTCGGTGCGGTGATTAAGGAGTGATTCAGGATGATTCGAGGAAACCCCGTGGATTGGATATCGAGGAAACCCCATGGATTGGATATCGAGGAAACCGCGTGGACTGGATATCGAGGAAACCGCGTGGATTGGATATCGAGGAAACCCCGTGGATTGGATATCGAGGAAACCACGTGGATTGGATATCGAGGAAACCACGTGGATTGAATATCGAGGAAACCGCGTGAATTGGATATCGAGGAAACCGCGTGGATTGAATATCGAGGAAACCCCATGGATTGGATATCGAGGAAACCGCGTGGATCGAATATCGAGGAAACCGCGTGGATTGGATATCGAGGAAACCGCGTGGATTGGATATCGAGGAAACCGCGTGGATTGGATATCGAGGAAACCCCGTGGATTGAATATCGAGGAAACCGCGTGGATCGAATATCGAGGAAACCCCATGGATTAGATATCGAGGAAACCGCGTGGATTGGATATCGAGGAAACCGCGTGGACTGGATATCGAGGAAACCGCGTGGACTGGATATCGAGGAAACCGCGTGGATTGGATATTGAGTAAACCGCGTGGACTGGATATCGAGGAAACCACGTGGACTGGTTATCGAGGAAACCGCGTGGATTGAATATCGAGGAAACCGCGTGAATTGGATATCGAGGAAACCGCGTGGATTGGATATCGAGGAAACCGTGTGGACTGGATATCGAGGAAACCGCGTGGATTGAATATCGAGGAAACCCCGTGGATTGAATATCGAGGAAACCGTGTGGATTGGATATCGAGGAAACCGCGTGGATTGAATATGGAGGAAACCCCGTGGATTGGATATCGAGGAAACCCCGTGGATTGGATATCGAGGAAACCGCGTCAATTGGATATCGAGGAAACCGCGTGGATTGGATATCGAGGTAACTGCGTGGACTGGATATCGAGGAAACCGCGTGGTTTGGATATCGAGGAAACCGCGTGGATTGGATATCGAGGAAACCGCGTGGATTGAATATCGAGGAAACCGCGTGGATTGGATATCGAGGAAACCGCGTGGATTGGATATCGAGGAAACCGCGTGGATTGGATATCGAGGAAACCGCGTGGATTGAATATGGAGGAAACCGCGTGGATTGGATATAGAGGAAACCCCGTGGATTGAATATCGAGGAAACCCCGTGGATTGAATATCGAGGAAACCGCGTGGATTGAATATCGAAGAAACCGCGTGGATTGTATATCGAGGAAACCCGGTGGATTGGATATCGAGGAAACCGCGTGGATTGAATATCGAGGAAACCCGGTGGATTGGATATCGAGGAAACCGCGTGGATTGGATATCAAGGAAACCGCGTGGATTGGATATCGAGGAAACCGCGTGGATTGGATATCGAGGAAACCGCGTGGATTGGATATCGAGGAAACCGCGTGGATTGGATATCGAGGAAACCGCGTGGATTGAATATCGAGGAAACCGCGTGGATTGGATATCGAGGAAACCGCGTGGACTGGATATCGAGGAAACCGCGTGGATTGGATATCGAGGAAACAGCGTGGACTGGATATCGAGGAAACCGCGTGGATTGAATATCAAGGAAACCGCGTGGATTGGATATCGAGGAAACCGCGTGGATTGGATATCGAGGAAACCGCGTGGATTGGATATCGAGGAAACCCCGTGGATTGGATATCGAGGAAACTGCATGGATTGGATATCGAGGAAACCGCGTGGATTGGATATCGAGGAAACAGCGTGGATTGGATATCGAGGAAACCGCGTGGATTGGATATCGAGGAAACCGCGTGGATTGGATATCGAGGAAACCCCGTGGATTGGATATCGAGGAAACCCCGTGGATTGGATATCGAGGAAACCGCGTGGATTGAATATCGAGGAAACCGCGTGGATTGGATATCGAGGAAACCGCATGGATTGGATATCGCGGAAACCGCGTGGATTGGATATCGAGGAAACAGCGTGGATTGGATATCGAGGAAACCGCGTGGATTGGATATCGAGGAAACCGCGTGGAATGGATATCGAGGAAACCCCGTGGATTGGATATCGAGGAAACCGCGTGGATTGAATATCGAGGAAACCGCGTGGATTGGATATCGAGGAAACCGCATGGATTGGATATCGAGGAAACCGCGTGGAATGGATATCGAGGAAACCGCGTGGATTGGATATCGAGGAAACCGCGTGGATTGGATATCGAGGAAACCGCGTGGATTGGATATCGAGGAAACCGCGTGGATTGGATATCGAGGAAACCGCGTGGAATGGATATCGAGGAAACCGCGTGGATTGAATGTCGAGGAAACCTCGTGGATCGAATATCGAGGAAACCCCATGGATTGGATATCGAGGAAACCGCGTGGATTGGATATCGAGGAAACCGCATGGATTGGATATCGAGGAAACCGCGTGGAATGGATATCGAGGAAACCGCGTGGATTGGATATCGAGGAAACCGCGTGGATTGGATATCGAGGAAACCGCGTGGATTGGATATCGAGGAAACCGCGTGGATTGGATATCGAGGAAACCGCGTGGAATGGATATCGAGGAAACCGCGTGGATTGAATGTCGCGGAAACCTCGTGGATCGAATATCGAGGAAACCCCATGGATTGGATATCGAGGAAACCGCGTGGATTGGATATCGAGGAAACCCCGTGGGTTGGATATCGAGGAAACCCCATGTATTGGATATCGAGGAAACCCCGTGGGTTGGATATCGAGGAAACCGCGTGAATTGGATATTGAGGAAACCGCGTGGATTGGATATCGAGGAAACCGCGTGGATTGGATATTGAGGAATCCGCGTGGATTGGATATCGAGGAAACCGCGTGGATTGGATATCGAGTAAACGCGTGGATTGGATATCGCGGAAACCCCGTGGATTGGATATCGAGGAAACCGCGTGGATTGAATATCGAGGAAACCGCGTGGATTGGATATCGAGGAAACCGCGTGGATTGGATATCGAGGAAACCGCGTGGATTGGATATCGAGGAAACCCCATGGATTGGATATCGAGGAAACCGCGTGGATTGGATATCGAGGAAACCCCATGGATTGGATATCGAGGAAACCGCGTGGATTGGATATTGAGGAAACCCCTTGGATTGGATATCGAGGAAACCCCGTGGGTTGGATATCGAGGAAACCCCGTGGATTGGATATCGAGGAAACCCCATGGATTGGATATCGAGAAAACCGCGTGGATTGGATATCGAGGAAACCGCGTGGATTGGATATCGAGGAATCCCCGTGGATTGGATATCGAGGAAACCGCGTGGATTGGATATCGAGGAAACAGCGTGGATTTGATATTGAGGAAACCGCGTGGATTGGATAGCGAGAAAACAGCGTGGATTGGATATCGAGGAAACCGCGTGATTGAATATCGAGGAAACAGCGTGGATTGAATATCGAGGAATCCCCGTGGATTGGATATCGAGGAAACCGCGTGGATTGGATATCGAGGAAACAGCGTGGATTGAATAGCGAGGAAACAGCGTGGATTGGATATCGAGGAAACAGCGTGGATTGGATATCGAGCAAACCGCGTGGATTGGATATCGAGGAAACCGCGTGGATTGAATATCGAGGAAACCCCGTGGATTGGATATCGAGGAAACCGCCTGGATTGGATATCGAGGAAACAGCGTGGATTGGATATCGAGGAAACCGCGTGGATTGGATATCGATGGAAACTGCGTGGATTGAATATCGAGGAAACCCCGTGGATTGGATATCGAGGAAACAGCGTGGATTGAATATCGAGGAAACCCCGTGGATTGGATATCGAGGAAACCGCGTGGATTGGATATCGAGGAAACAGCGTGGATTGAATATCGAGAAAACCGCATCGATTGAATATCGAGGAAACCGCTTGGATTGGATATCGAGGAAACCGCGTGGATTGGATATCGAGGAAACCGCGTGGATTGGATATCGAGTAAACCCCGTGGATTGATCATCGAGGAAACCCCGTGGATTGGTTATCGAGGAAACCCCGTGGATTGGATATCGAGGAAACCCCTTGGATCGGATATCGAGGAAACCGCGTGGATTGGATATCGAGGATACTGCGTGGATTGGATATCGAGGAAACCGCGTGGATTGGATATCGAGGAAACCGCGTGGATTGGATATCGAGGAAACAGCGTGGACTGGATATCGAGGAAACCGCGTGGATTGGATATCGAGGAATCCCCGTGGATTGGATATCGAGGAAACCGCGTGGATTGGGTATCGAGATAACAGCGTGGATAGAATATCGAGGAAACCCCGTGGATTGGATATCGAGGAAACCGCGTGGATTGGATATCGAGGAAACCGCGTGGATTGGATATCGAGGAAACCGCATGGATTGGATATCGAGAAAACCGCGTGGATTGGATATCGAGGAAACCGCGTGGATTGAATATCGAGAAAACCGCGTGGATCGGATATCGAGGAAACTGCGTGGATTGGATATCGAGGAAACCGCGTGGATTGAATATCGAGGAAACCGCGTGGATTAAATATCGAGGAAACCGCGTGGATTGGATATCGAGGAAACCGCGTGGTTTGGATATCGAGGAAACCGCGTGGATTGGATATCGAGGAAACCGCGTGGATTGAATATCGTGGAAACCGCGTGGATTGGATATCGAGGCAACAGCGTTGGCTGGATATCGAGGAAACCGCGTGGATTGGATATCGAGGAAACAGCGTTGGCTGGATATCGGGGAAACCGCGTGGATTGGATATCGAGGAAACAGCGTTGGCTGGATATCGAGGAAACCGCGTGGATTTGATATCGAGGAAACCGCGTGGACTGGATATCGAGGAAACCCCGTGGATTGGATATCGAGGAAACCGCGTGGATTGGATATCGAGGAAACCGCGTGGATTGGATATCGAGGAAACAGCGTTGGCTGGATATCGAGGAAACCGCGTGGATTGGATATCGAGGAAACCGCGTGGATTGGATATCGAGGAAACAGCGTTGGCTGGATATCGAGGAAACCGCGTGGATTGGATATCGAGGAAACCGCGTGGATTGGATATCGAGGAAACAGCGTTGGCTGGATATCGAGGAAACAGCGTTGGCTGGATATCGAGGAAACCACGTGGATTGTATATCGAGGAAACAGCGTTGGCTGGACATCGAGGGTACCGCGTGGATTGGATATCGAGGAAACAGCGTTGGCTGGATATCGAGGAAACCGCGTGGATTGAATATCGAGGAAACCGCGTGGATTGGATATCGAGGAAACAGCGTGGATCGGATATCGAGGAAACAGCGTGGATTGAATATCGAGGAAACCGCGTGGATTGGATATCGAGGAAACCGCGTGGATTGGATATCGAGGAAACCGCGTGGATTGAATATCGAGGAAACCGCGTGGATTGGATATCGAGGAAACCGCGTGGATTGAATATCGAGGAAACAGCGTGGATTGGATATCGAGGAAACCCCGTGGATTGGATATCGAGGAAACCCCGTGGATTGGATATCGAGGAAACCGCGTGGATTGGATATCGAGGAAACCCCGTGGATTGAATATCGAGGAAACAGCGTGGATTGAATATCGAGGAAACCGCGTGGATTGGATATCAAGGAAACAGCGTGGATTGGATATAGAGGAAACCGCGTGGATTGGATATCGAGGAAACCGCGTGGATTGAATATCGAAGAAACCGCGTGGATTGGATATCGAGGAAACCGCGTGGATTGAATATCGAGGAAACCGCGTGGATTGGATATCGAGGAAACCGCGTGGAATGGATATCGAGGAAACCGCGTGGATTGGATATCGAGGAAACAGCGTCGATTGGATATCGAGGAAACCGCGTGGATTGGATATCGAGGAAACCGCGTGGACTGGATATCGAGGAAACCGCGTGGATCGGATATCGAGGAAACCACGTGGATTGAATCTCGGAATCATCTCCCAGGAGGCCGCTTGATGTTTGAGTTTTGAGTCAGTAATCGACTGGCCTTCTCCCTGGACTCATAAAACGTTTGCCTGGATTGTTGTAACTGACTTACTGCCCTGCTGGGAGGCAGTGCTCAAACTGTGTCTGTAGTGTTTTCCTATTTGCCAATATCCCTGGAGATATTACAAGCGAGTACTGATGATCCACCTCGTGACTGGAATCCACCAGTCTCCGCTGCTCCAACCACCTAAATGTCGAGTCCAATCTTGACGGTCCAAAAAGATGGTTATCACAGAGAGGGACCAACAATGACATGGAGCTGAGAAACGTTGTGTATATTGCTTCCATTTCCTCAGGGTGCACACCACCGGATTTGAAGAAAACCTTGCAGGGAGCACGGAAGCGAGGCAGTTACCAAGACTCTGTATCATTGCAGCAACACATCCCTGCTTCTATACTCGAAATCTCTCGCAATGAAGGCCAACATACCATTTGCCTTCTTTACCGCCTGCTGCACCTGCATGCTTACCTTCAGCGACTGGTGTACAAGGACACCCAGGTCCCGCTGCACACTCCCCTCTCCCAATTTACAACCATTCAGGTAGTAATCTGCCTTCCTGTTTTTGCTTCCAAAGTGAATAACCTCACACTTCTCCAAATTATACTGCATCCGCCATTGATTTGCCCACTCGCCCAACCTGCCCAGATCTTGCTGTAGGATCCCTGTATCCTCGTCACAATTCACCCTCCCACCCAACTTGGTATCATCTGCAAACTTTGAGATGCTACATTTTGTTCCCTCGTCTAAATCATTAATATATATTGTGAATAGCTGGGGTC